>NW_016107386.1:3789622-3795076 GCF_001604975.1 Cebus imitator | reverse complement strand
CCCAGGCTGGAGTGCAATGGCATGATCTCAGCTCACTGCAACCTCTGCCTCCCAGGTTCAAGCAAGTCTCCTGCCTCAGCCTCCTGGGTAACTGGAATTACAGGCATGTACCACCACACCCGGCTAATTTTGTATTTTTAGTAGGGATGGGGTTTCTCCATGTTGGTCAGGCTGGTCTTGAACTCCAGACCTCAGGTGATCTGCCCACCTTGGCCTCCCAAAGTACTGGGATTATAGGTGTGAGCCACCATGCCCAGCCCTGGCCTGCTTTTTAAAACTCCTCCGTTGGCCAATGATTCGGACCAGAGTCTGACCTGAAGTTACCCTACTCTTTATTGAAAATTGGTTTTGAATTTCAGCCTTACCTCTGACTGACGATATTAGTCTAATTCCTAGTTTAATTCTCTGATCGCCATATTGATCCCTTACCCACCTCCACCTGAACTCTAGCCTAACCCATTAATTCAGCCTGACCCTTTAACTCAGTCTGATCCCTGACTGATCTGATTTCTGAGCCCAAGGTCTGATTCATTGTCTGACCCGTGGCCTCAGGCAATTGAGTAAGAGAGGGAGGGACAGAAAAGATCTTATACTCACATCCCAGAAGTCAGCCATGCTGCTGATGGCCTGAAAGGAGACTCCAGTGTCTGATGCGGTGTGTAAGAAGAGCTCAGACATCACTTTGGTGTAGTAATAAGCACTGGAGCTCGTCATTCCATAGGTCACTAGAAAACAACCCAAGAGGCTATGTCCTTCTCACCGTTCTCCCAGAGGAGACAGGAAAGCCCATTGCTCTGGAGCCAGAGATGCTACCAAGAGGGGAGCTCATCCCCAATCTGGACCCATCCCTTAGACTTGGTTGGGAGCCTAATGGTGGGATGAGGAAGCCAGGAAATGCATTAGGGAAGGGTTGTAGCTACAATGTCTCCTCGTCTTCTTCCAACTCACCTCAGAAAGGCTGAACTCTACTCAGTAATACACTTTTCTTTTCCTGAACCAGCTTAACTTCCCAGTTTTTACTCCCCAGAGCCAAGATATTTCTGCTTTCTTCACTGGGTAGTAATTCCTTTTGTTCTCTTTCAAAAGGTAGTGATGCCTTTTGGAAAGTACCCCCAAATTCTAGAGTACTCCCTCTGGAGTTCAAGGCCTTGGCCAAACACCTTACAATAGAGATGTGGTCTCATGGCCCCTGGTGTCAGTTACTGTAGCCATGGGAGTGGCAGGTAGGTACAGCACCTCCAGCGCTAGTGTGTCTAGTGCAATCTGATGGGCACGGTCATCTCTCGAGAGAGCGACTCAGTGTTCCCAGATCACAAAAGACCTAGGGGCAATCACCCTGTGGTCCTCTCTTTGTGCACATTGGGTAGAAGTTAAAAAACAAAAACATAAAAAACTGGCCTTTACCCTGAAGAACTTAATCTCCCTCACACATCCTAACATATGCATCTAGTCCCATGTGCCTCTAGGCCTGTAGGGAGCTCTAAGTTTCTGTTTACAAGGCAGGATTCGAACAGTATAAGCCATTTATTTTATAGATTGTCCCTCAATTTAAGTTAGTCTAATGTTTCCTCATTTTCAAACTCAGGTTATGCATTTTTGGGAGGAATATCATAGAAGGGATACTGTGTCTTTCTCAGTGCATGATATGAGGAGGTACATATTGTCTGTTCATCTCATTACTGGCGATGTTAACTTTCATCTTTTGTTAAGGTGGTGTCTGCCAGTTTCTTATAAAATTACTGTTTTTCTTTCTGTAATTAATATGCATTTTTGTGGAAGACCCATTCCAACTATGTACATATTGTTACTCATCAATCTTTAACTTTCACTTAACATCAATGCTAGTTTTAGCATCCCTTGACGATTTTTGCCTGATTATTACTAATATTGTCAAATGATTATTTTTTTTTAATTCCACAATTTCTTCTGCATTTATCAGTTGACATTCTCTTCAGGAAGAGCTTTCCCTTATTCCTAATTCATGTATTCATGAACAACACACACACACACACACACACACACACACACACACACACAGACACATATAGATTCTTGGTGGTTTTTTTCCTGTGGGTTATAACTTATTTATTTTGTTACTCAGGTTTTTTGGCCAGGTAATAAAAGGCAAAGAAAAACTAAGGAATTGTTCCAGGTTTGGCCGGGTGCCATAGCTCACACCTCTAATCCTAGCACTATGGGTGACAAAGGTGGGCGGATCACTTGAGCTCAGGAGTTCAAGAGCAGCCTGGGCAATAAAGCCAAACCCCATCTCTACAAATAATAATAATAATAATACTAAAGTAAACTGGGCATGGTGTTGCATGCCTGTAGTTCCAGCTACTTGGGAGGCTGAGGCAGGAGGATCACTTGAGCACAGGAGGCAGAGGTTGCAATGAGCCAAGATCACACCACTGGGTGACAAACTGAGACTCTGTCTAAAAAAAAAAAGAATTGTTCCAGGTTAAATGAGACTAAAGAAATTTGACTTGATGTAAATATTCTAAAGTTAAAAAAAAAATTGAAAGCTAATCCTGGACCATAATTTTTTCTTCTTTTGCTATAAAGGCTGTTAGTGGAATAATTGGTGAAAATATGATAAGATCTGTCCATTAGATGATAGTACTGGATTGCTGATAATTTTGACTTTGATAAGAGAATATCCTTGTTTTTAGAAAATACATATTAAAGTATTTAGAAACAAATGGTATTGGGATTCCATGTTTGGGTCCCCTTCCACAAACACTCTTGTGGAAGCCACCTTTCTCTCTCCTGGATTTGCCCCCTGGGGTCCCCTTTCACACTCTTGTGGAAGCCTGTCTTCCCCTCCTAAACTCCATCTTTCTCTATTCCTTTCCACTCAGTGTAGAAGCTGCTTTCCTCTCCTGGATTCCATCTTTCTGGATTCTCTCACTCAGCGTGAGAGTTAGCTGTTTCTTTCTCTCTCCTTCTCCTGTTTCTCTCTCTGTCTCTAAATAAAAAAAAAATTTTTTAAAGGGTATTATGTCTATAATTTACTCTCAAACAAGCGTGTGTGTGTGGGGGGGGCGGTGGGGGAAAGAGAGAGAATGAGAAAGGAGAAGCAAACATGGTAACATGTTCATATGTGGGAAATCTGAGTGAAATGTATGCATTGTATCAGGAATTATTTGTATTTTTCTTGCACATTTTCTGTAAGTCCATAATTACATCAAATATTTTAAAAATAGAATTTGTCAGCTTTTTATGAGCAATTCCCTTCAAGAATTTTCCTTTTCAGATCTTGGGCCATATTTTCTCCCACTTCCTCATCTGGAAGGGGATTGATCACAAATTGGGCACTAACATTCTACTTTTTCAGGGGGTAGAAACAGCAAAGAAGGAAACACTGTTACTTCACTTTTCCCCATTCCACACTATTAAGTCCAAGATATGGCCTTACTTCTAACTCAAATCTGTGATTACTTGTCGTTAGTTATCTGGACTCAATTTTTCTGGATCTGGAAAATGGGTTCCCACTAGAAATCAAACTTCTGTGTGCTGAAAGCCCAGCACAGTTACAACTGTTAGCAAGCTCAACCTTTCCTAATGAAGGTTGGCTAAATTGTCACATCATCTGAGTAGCCACTAGGTGGTGCTCATTGCTATAGCTTTTCCTTTTTTCTCTTTTCCAATTCAGAGAATTAACGTTGCTCTGAATGGCTTGTCAACCATTTACGGACGCATAATATCTCTGATTATTATACAACATAATTTTTTTTTTTGAGACGGAGTTTCACTCATGTTACCCAGGCTGGAGTGCAATGGCTTGATCTCGGCTCACCACAACCTCCGCCTCCTGGGTTCAGGCAATTCTCATGCCTCAGCCTCCTGAGTAGCTGGGATTACAGGCACGCGCCACCATGCCCAGCTAATGTTTTGTATTTTTAGTAGAGACGGGGTTTCACCATGTTGACCAGGACGGTCTCGATCTCTTGACCTCGTGATCCACCCGCCTCGGCCTCCCAAAGTGCTGGGATTACAGGCTTGAGCCACCGCGCCCAGCCTTATACAACACAATTTTTAAGTATTTTCTCTTCTGAGAAAAATGGCTTCACCAGGTAAAATGCCTATTGATATGCAGAAATTCAGTATTCGTTAT
Organism: Cebus imitator; assembly: GCF_001604975.1. Taxonomy (NCBI): domain Eukaryota; kingdom Metazoa; phylum Chordata; class Mammalia; order Primates; family Cebidae; genus Cebus; species Cebus imitator. The sequence goes on along the minus strand of NW_016107386.1, from coordinate 3,790,959 downwards.
TTGTAACTTTTTAAATTGAAGTGCATAGGTACAAAAAAGACCCAGAAGCAACCTTAAAAACTTTCTAAATTAGAATCTAAATTTGGTTTAGTATCTATTCAACACTCTCTCCCCATACAAACACTCTTTCTCCCTCATTAATTCTTATATCTGTCAATTTTGTACTCCATCCTACGAGATGAGGGACGCTTTCCCACCATTTTATGAAACCCAAACTGAAGTATTCTAAAAACACATTTTATATTCATTAAACAAACATTATTCACATTCTACAATGTGTAAAGTACCTTGCTAGGTGCCATGGTTTCTTTTATCTTGATATTTTATTTTCTTTTCCTTTTTTTTTTTTTTTTTTTTTTTTTTTTTTTTTTTTTTTTTTTTTTTTTTTTTTTTTTTTTTGAGACAGGGTCTTGCTGTGTTGCCCAGGCTGGAGTGCAGTGGCATGATCATGGCTCACTGCAGCCTCAACCTCTTGGGATCAAGTGATCCCTCCATTTCAGCCTCCCGAGTAGCTGGGACCACAAGTACATGCCACTACTTCTAATTTTTTGTAGAGACAAGGTCTGGTCTTGAACTCCTGGGCTCAAGTTGTCCTCCTGATTTGGCCTCCCAAAGTGCTGGAATTATAGGCGTGAGCCACCACAACCAGCAGTGTCATGGTTTCTATCCTTAAAAAGTTCTATTGAGGAAGACATGTCCCAGAAGGAACTTGATGTAGCAGAATGAGCATGAACACTGGAGCCAGACAAATCTAGGTTCAAATCCCAGCTCTGCCACTTACAGTATAGACTTGGGCTCTGAGTCTCAGATTTCTCATCTGTAAAACTGGGAATATAATACCTTTTAGGCTGCTCAACAGGTAGTTGAGTAGGTTCCCAATAAGTGTTTATTGGGCTGAACCAACAATGGAAAAATAAAAAATAACTATAATACTATAACAAAGGGTAGAAATGAAATAAGTGAATCATTTTCTTTTCTTCTTTTCTTTTCTTTTTTTTTTTTGAGATGGAGTCTCACTCTGTTACCCAGGCTGGAGTGCAGTAGGGTGATCTTGGCTCACTGCAACCTCTGCCTGCAGGGTTCAAGCGAGTCCCCTGTCTCAACCTCCCAAGTAGCTAGGATTACAGGCACACACCACCACACCTGGTTAATTTTTGTATTTTTAGTAGAAACAGAGTTTTACCATGATGGCCAGGCTGGTCTTGAACTCCTGATCGCAAATGATCCACCCTTCTCAGCCTTCTAAAGTGCTGGGATTACATTCATGAGCTACTATGCCGAACCAAGTGAATAATTTTTTTTTCTTTTCTTTTTTTTTTTTTTTTTTTTTTTTTTTT
>NW_016107386.1:3770525-3789585 GCF_001604975.1 Cebus imitator | reverse complement strand
TTTTTTTTGAGATGGAGTCTTGCTCTGTCGCCCAGGCTAGAGTGCAGTGGTGCAATCTCACTGCATTGCTCACTGCAATCTCTGCCTCTCAGGTTCAAGCAATTCTCCTGCCTCAGCTTCTGGAGTAGCTGAGATTACAGGTACCTGCCACTGTGCCCAGCTAATTTTTGTATTTTCAGTAGAAAGAGGGTTTCACCATCTTGGCCAGGCTGGTCTCGAACTCTCGATCTTGAGATCCACCAACCTTGGCCTCCCAGAGTGCTGGGATCACAGGCGGCCCAGCCATGAATCATTTTCAAACTGAGTAAAGCATTATTACTCCATATTTGACCCATCACAGCAATGTCATCAAAATAGTCAAGGACAACTTATATTTAATAAATGTTGGAAAGAGACTGGAACATTCCTTAGTCCAAAGAGAACAATACATTCATAGAAGTCTTGGGTAAGAGATATAAAGCCAGTCCTTGGTTGATCTAGCTAGCAAGCACAGTTTGTCAGTAACCCTTCCCTACACAGCATGAGAATAGACATGGTGCTGGCAGAACTAAGTCTCTCTGATAAGTTATCCATCGAGAGCATCAGATGGGCATCAGGTATGGAGGCTGCAGGAATCTGAATCTAAAAGCAGGACAGAAGCAGCCCAGGGTTGTTCATGGGGTAATGATTTGGCTCCAGTGTTTTTCTTCCCTTTTCTTACCCACTGGTGATAAGCAAACTTTAGCATGCATTAGAATCACCTGGAAGGCTTATTAAAACACGAATTGCTGGCCAAGTGCAGGGTTCACACCTGTGATCCGGCACTTTGAGAGGCTGACCAGGTGGATCAATTGAATCCAGGAGTTCAATACCTGGTCAACATGGCAAGATCCTATTTCTACAAAAAAATACATAAATTAGCTGGGCATGGTGGTGTGCACCTGGGGTCCCAGCTACTTGGGAGTCTGAGGTGAGAGGTCAAGGCTGCAGTGAGCCAAGATCATCTCAAAAAACCAAAACCAAAAACCCCCCAAAAACATGGATTACTGTAGGTTTGGGTGGGGCTCAACAATTTGCATTTCTAATAAGTTCCAAAGTGATACTAGTGGTTAAGGGGCCACACTTTGAGAACTGCTGCCTTGACCTGTTGCAATCAGACAACCAATCAATCCCACTTGTCTTCAATAGAGATGTTAAGAAGGCAGTAGGTTTCCCAGTGTCTATTTTGGTGATTCTCAAGATAGAGAGTAGAAGAGAGAAAAAAACCTCCCAGAAGCCTCTCAGAACTTCCCAGCGATTGTGAGATGCTTTTACACACTACACAGATCACTTAGAACACCTCCTTCCCACTCCAGGGGAGACTCACTGAGTTTGCTGCCCAAGTAAGGCACTGATACACATGTAAGGGGATCACATCCCTTGGGAGCATTATTGTAGAAGAAGATTGAAAACAGCTTACATGCCTGTAATCCCAGCATTTTGGGAGGCCAAAGTGAGTGGATTGCCTGAGGCAGGAGTTCAACGCCAGCCCAGACAACATGGTGAAACTGTCTCTACTGAAAGTACAAAATTTGGGTGTAGTGGCCCACACCTGTAGTCCCAGCTACTCAGGGGACTGAGGTAGGAAGATCACTTGAGCCTTAGGAGATTGAGGAAGCAGTGAGTCATGATTGTGCCACTATACTGCAGCCTGGGTGACAGAATGAGACCCTGTCTCAATAAAAGGAAAAAAAGAAAAAGAAAGAAAGAAAGTCAACAACTTGATGATCTTTCCTGGTGTCTCCCTCCCCTTATATCCCCACTAGTTTCTATTCTCTTTAGGTAATAAGTATCATCAAAAACCAGCCTAACTGGAACACCTGGTTCAAAGATTTCTGTATCTGACAGAGGCTCAACATATCCATTTCACCATCACCCTTCCCCAAATCAGGATAAAGAAATGACAAGACTAGACACCTATTGCCTCAAAACACCTATTATATGTCCTGTGCTAAGGGCTTGACATGCTTATTTCATTTAATCCTACTACAGCCTTATGCAGTGGGTGCCAATATTATCCCCGCATTCTAGTTTTGGTGAGTTTAAGTAACTTGCCCAAGGAAAACAACGAATGGAGCCAGGATTCAAATGCAAATCTGTCTGTCTCCATAGTAGACTGATCCTGTATTGCTCCCAGAACTATCCCAAGAGATAGAGTTACAGAGGGTGGCCAGGTGTGGTGGCTCATGTCTGTAATCCCAATACTTTAGGAGGCTAGGACTTGAGGATTACTTGAGCCCAGGAGTTCATAGAGCAGTATGGGCAAAATAGGGAGACTTTGTCTCTACAAAAATGTTAAAAATTAGTTAGGCATTTTGGTGGGCACCTGTGGTCCCAGCTACTCGGCAGGCTGAGGTGAGAGGATTACTTGAGCCCTGGACGTTGAGGTTGCAGTAAGCAGTGATCGTGACACTGCACTGCAGCCTGTGCAACAGAGTGAGACCCTGTCTCAAAAAATACAAAAGTTACAGGGGAGAAACTTAAGCTACACAAAAAAGGCAGTTCTTCTTTGCTACTAGTGCTTCCGATTATGAAATGGGTCATGTCACAAACATCCTTTTCACCACTGGGAGTGTCAGCAAAGGATTGTCAGCTGAGGATCATCTGAGGCTCACTTGGAGGGGGTTCCAGGGCTGGCCTTCCCAGTTCCTTCCTGTAAGATACAGTGAAGGAGTGGAATTGCCTTTTGTATTTCACAAGGTGACACTAGACCAGAGGGTGGAAGGAGTAAGGATTTGACTCAGTATGTCAAATGCCAGAATGTCTATACATCACTACCATTTTGAGGCAGAAATGGGCTCATTCCAGGAAATCTTCAGAGACTGGATGACAACTACATGAGAATGTGTGAAGGGGATTCAGAGACTAGGTGATGGTTTCATGTAAAATTATATATAGAGTATCTGATTTTTTTTCTTGGGCAGAAATTAAATTCTTCTGCACACACTGTATCATGCTTCCTAATCTTGGCCTCAGATCAAATTCACAATTGCCCAGTGATAACAATAACCGCCATTATTGATGCATTATTCACGAGGCTTTCTCCACATTGTCTCCCAGGATTCTGAAAAATACCGCTAAAGTAGAAACTGCCATCTCCATTTTATGCAGATAACTCAGATTCAGAATGTTGTTTTTTTGTTTGTTTGTTTTTGAGATGGAGTCTCGCTCTTATTGTCTAGGTTGGAGTATAATGGCACAAACTCAGCTCACTGCAACCTGTGTCTCCCAGGTTCAAGTGATTATCCTGCCTTAGTCTCCCGAGTAGCTGGGATTATAGGTGTGTGCCACAATGCGCGGCTAATTTTTGTATTTTTAGTAGAGATGAGGTTTCATCATGTTGAACAGGCTGGTCTCGAACGCCTGACCTTAGGTGATCTGCCTGCCTTGGCCTCCCAAAGTGCTGGGATTACAGTCATAAGCCACCTTGCCCGGCCCCAGAATGTTATTAAATAACTTGTCAAAAGATCATATAGAAAGCAAGTATTAATATAACTTGGATTCAAACTCAAGTCTGCCTTACTGCAAAAGCCACGAATTTAGCCACTATTCTACACTACACTAATATATCATGCTGTCACCCCAACACCCTAAATCCTTCTGATTAGGGATTCTGACTCTCCTTTCAAAATTCAGTCCAAATAGGATTGTACAAGTCTGTAAGATGTCCTTATAAGCAAACTCCATTTTAAGAGTTTAATATCTGAGCCTGAAGGTGAATTGCAAAAACACTTGTTAAACTCAAAAGATCTCTCTTTTTTTTTTTTTAAAGGTGGGGTTTCACCATGATGGCCAGGATGGTCTTGAACTCCTGACCTCAGGTGATCCACCCACGTCGGCATGATCGCTGTCTTAAAAGAAGCTCCATTCTGGTATAAAATGGGTAACAGCATCTAAATCTGTATCAGGAACCATATTCTGACATACAGGAGTACCAAGGAAGAAAAAAGTCACATGCATAAAAATGGTAACTGAGTTATTTATAACCTAAAATCCTACAGAGACAATTATTAAGTAAATTATGAGATCACTGAGTCACTTAATACAGTCATGGAAACAGTAATAAAAACAATGCAACACAGTATCCATACAATGAATCTTTTTTTTTTTTTTTTTGATTTGGAGTCTCACTCTGTCGCCCAGGTTAGAATACATTGGCACGATCTAGGCTCACTACAACCTCCGCCTCCCAGGTTCAAGCAATTCTCCTGCCTCAGCCTCCCGAGTAGCTGGGACTACAGGTGCATGCCACCACGCCTGGCTCATTTTTTGTATTTTTAGTAGAGACAGGATTTCACCGTGTTAGCCAGGATGGTCTCGATCTCCTGACCTCAAGATCTGCCTGCCTCAGCCTCCCAAAGTGCTGGGATTACAGCACCGCGCCAGGTTGAAATTTTTTTTAAAAAACACTAAGTGTAAAAACTTGAAGGAAAAAGTGACTTTTTAAAAACCAGTGGTATAATAGATTCTCTTTCTTTTCTTTCTCATGGAGTTTACTTAATGCTATAGTAATAATAAAAGAATATAAAAATCATAAAATCATTTAAAAATTTTTCATCTGTATGTTTTCAAGTTATGGGCTGAAATTTCCAGGTGCTAGATGCTGTACTGACCTTTGCTATTTCTTCATTAAGACCTGTTCCCTCCTCTCCTAGCTAATACCATGATTTTATTTGAGGTATTTGAGGTATCACATCTCTCCGGATCATCTCACATATGTTGGCAGAAGCTAAATCCAACCCTGGCTATAGGACTTGGACAAGCAGTTCAGACCAGAGCTAATCCACAAAGACTCCTCCCTTAGCACAATTACAGGTTCAGGGATCATCTTGTAACCCATTTCAGGCTAAGGAGTCATAGAGAAAGATTTCTGGAACCTTTTGGGATCTTCTTTTTTATACTAGATGTGAATGAGAAAGTCCCAGAGGAGTCAGCCTTAGGATGAAACTGATTGTGCCCTGGCAAAACTGAGTAATAGAAACAGACAGATCCTTGACAATGTCATTAAGCCACTAGCTTGATCCGCCCTGAACCCTCCCCTTCTTTGAATTTTCATTACCCAGACAATAAATCCCATTATGGTTTAAGCCAGTTTTCATTGGGTTGTCCTTCCTTGTAACATAGTCCTTACTTATACAGCAACCATGACATGTCCAAAAAGTTCCATTATTTTTCAGGAAAAGAGAGCTAGAAAAGAGGGCAGTGAGCCAGGCACAGTTGCTTACACCTGTAATCTCAGAAATTTGGGAGGCCAAGGCGGGAGGATTGCTTCAGTCCAGGAGTTCAAGACCACCCTGGGCAACAGGGTGAGACCCCATTTCTACAAAAAGTGAAAAAATTAGCTGGATGTGGTGGCACACATCTGTAGCCCAGCTACCTGTAGAGGCTGAGGCTGGAGGGTCCTTGAGCCCAGGAGGCTGAGGCTGCAATGAGCTGCGTACACACCACCGCACTCTAGCCTGGGACAAAGCAAGACTCTGTCTTAAACAAAAAACAAACAACAAGAAAAATAAAAGCAAAAAGAGGGCAATGGATGACACTGCATATCTATGCCGAAGCCTACATTAATTAAAATACCTTCTTACCCTATAGTAAAAGGGGCTTGCTGACCAGGTCAACTGATGATGACATTCTAAAAACATGCTTATCATTAAGTCCTTAGGCTCTTCAAGGTTTATTTCTGGGTAAGGCAAGATCTCTAAAATACCATGAAAATGTATATTATATACACATACATATACACGCATACATTTATATATGTATGTGCTCACACTCACAAACACACACACTCACACATTTCCCACTCCTAAAATTGCCTTACAAAATGAGTATTTAATACAAATTTTAAGGGAGGCAGATATAAGAAAGAGTAAAAGGAAAAGTAGCTCTAATTTTTTTTAATTTTTTTTTTAGTTTGGAGACAGAGTCTTGTTCTGTCACCCAGGCTGGAGTGCAGTGGTGCAATCTTGGCTCACTGCAGCCTCCCCGTCCCAGGTTCAGGCAATTCTCCTGCCTCAGCCTCCTGAGTAGCTGGGACCACAGGCATGTACAACCCCTCCCAACTAATTTTTTGTATTTTTAGTTGAGACGGGGTTTCACCATGTTGTCCAGGCTAGTTTTGAACTTCTGAGCTCAGGTAATCTGCCCTCCTCAGCTTCCCAAAGTGCTAGGATTACAGGCGTGAACCACCATGCCCAGCCAGTAGCTCCAATTTTCAACATTGATTTTATCCTTTATGATATTCCACACACCTTATATAAAAACCAACAAGGCCAATTATTCCCAGAGTTAGCCCCTCCTTATTAACGGTGTGCTTTTTTCTCACTCAGCAATGAGCACCATGAAACCTATTTGTGTTTTCTTCTTTGCCTTGGCCACCAGGAACCTCAGGCTTTGTTATTATTTGCAGTACGCTTGTTTAATCTTGAGTTTTCAGGGACAAGTTTTTTTTCCTCTCCTAACCTTTTCTCACTTCTTTTGCTAAGTCATTTTTTTTTTTTTTTTTTGAGACGGAGTTTTGCTCTTGTTACCCAGGTTGGAGTGCATTGGCATTATCTGGGCTCACTGCAGCCTCCTGGGTTCAGGCCCTTCTCCTGCCTCAGCCTCCTGAGTAGCTGGGATTACAGGCACGCGCCACCATGCCCAGCTGATTTTTTGTATTTTTAGTAGAGACGGGGTTTCGCCATGTTGACCAGGATGGTCTCGATCTCTTGACCTCGTGATCCACCCGCCTCGGCCTCCCAAAGTGCTGGGATTACAGGCGTGAGCCACCGCGCCCGGCCTTTTTGTTTTTTTTTTTTAAGAGATGGAGTCTCTCGCTGTCGCCCAAGCTGAAGTGCAGTGGCACAATCTCAGCTCACTGCAACCTCTGCCTCCCAGGTTCAAGTGATTCTCCTGCCTCAGCCTCCCGAGTAGCTGAAATTACAGGCGTGTGCCACCACATCTGGCTAATTTTTGTATTTTTAGTAAAGACAGGGGTTTCTCCATGTTAGTCAGGCTGGTCTCGAACTCCTGACCTCAGGTGATCTGCCCACCTCAGCCTCCCAAAGTGCTGGGATTATAGGCGTGAGCCACCATGCCCAGCTTAGGGTGGTTCTACTTTCTTGTGAAATACAATACAATGTCATGAAATGATCCCTTTTTATGACTCCTCAACAACCTCTGGTAATAGTTTCACTATGCATTTTAATATCCACTCCTGTTAGGAAAGAATCAGCTCTCATCCATCTCCCTAAAGATTTTGTCTCTGGGAGATTTTTCAATTAATGCCTAAATTTCTGTAGGTTCCATTAACTCTTGCTTCCCCCAATGCAAAACTATGGACAAGATTTCTCCTTACTGTAACTGGCACAGACTGCTAGTTATTCCCCAACACCTTCCTCTCTTTTTACATAATAATACAATTATATTTGCTGTCCCACTAAATACCACATCACCCACCCTACCTTAGCAGTTAGGCCTGGTGACCATTTAATTTACTTTCAGCCAGTGAAATGTGGGTGGAGTGATATGCTTCCGCTTACAACTTCCAGCTCATGTCCTTAAAGGAAGGAGCATGCCTTCCCTTTTTACTTTCCTGCTTCCTGCTAGCCAGAGTAGGGACAGTAGAGCACCAGCGGGAGCCTAACATAGAAGCCATGTGTTTAAGGCCGGGCTCGGTGGCTCACGCCTGTAATCCCAGCATTTTGGGAGGCCCAGGCAGGAGGATCACTTGAGGTCAGGAGTTCGAGACCAGCCTGACTAACATGGTGAAACCCCATCTCTACTAAAAATATAAAAATTAGGCCAGGCGAGGTGGCATGCGCCTGTAATCCTAGCTATTCAAGAGGCTGACGGAGGAGAATCGTTTGAGCCCAAGAGGCGCAGGTTGCAGTGAGCCGAGATCACGCCATTGTACTCAAGCCTGGGCAACAGAGTGAGACTCCATCTCAAAAAACAAACAAACAGGCTGGGCACAGTGGGTCAGGCCTGCAATCCTAGCACTTTGGGAGGCCAAGGTGGGTGAACTGCCTGAGCTCAGGAGTTCAAGACCAGCCTGGGCAACACGTTGAAACCCTGAAAATACAAAAAAAAAGTAGTCGGGGGTGGCAGCGTGCACCTATAATCCCAGCTACTCGGGAGGCTGAGGCAAGAGAATTGTTTAAACCCGGGAGGTGAAGATTGTAGTGAGCTGAGATCGCACCATTGTGCTCCAGCTTGGGCGACAGTGAGACTCCATCTCCAAAAAACAAACAAACCAAAAAAAGAAGACATGTGTTGACGATGACAAAGCACAAAGGTAAAAGGATCCTGGCCCCACCTCACTTGTGAAGCTCCATATTAGTCCGGGGCTTCTTATAGCCCAGACATGTGAGAAAGAAATGGACTTCTATCTTATTTAAGCCACTGTTACTTTGTTCTTGTTCTTGCAGCTAAATCAGTATCCCAACATACACTTGTATGAATATACCCATGTCAGATGGATACTTTGCAAAAGAAACCTTTCTAAGAAAATTAACATTAAAAGGTGGGGCTTTTTGCTGTTGGAGGGAAAAAAACAGAGCTGATGTCAATAAACAGCACAAATTTTCTATCCTAATAAAAGTCAAGTCTAATCAGAGTTCTTGGTTAAAACCATTTACTGGGTACACAGACCCCCTATTCCTTTTTGGAGTGGAAAGTCCCTTCCTGAAAAAAATGCCTTTTATTGTTCTCGTCCTCCTCCTCCTTCCTCCTCTTGGGCAATTCCTCCTTCCATTATCTTTACTGCCATTTCACCACACATTCTGGCGAATGTTATTGGGTCATTCCAAGTTGGATTTCAAATACTTCATATTTCTTAAGATGGAGAGTAGGCAGAGGAAAGTAGGAACCTGGAAATGAGGGAAGGGTTAGATTCTCAAGAGTATGCACTGAAGGTTGTGCAACCGTGCATTTGACATCAGTGTGTCTACAGAGATTACAACTCAGAGAACCAGATTCATCACATTTGCTTCAATAACAAAGTATATATGCATTATTAAGCTTTTAAGGGCTTAGCTTCAGAAGATTCTGGTTCCAGAGAACCTATGACATGTGACCAGTTTCTTCTTAGGAAATTAGATTCAGAGCCAAAAAGTTTTATGAGTTGCTATTGAAGGAAAAACAATCAGACTGAGGATGATTACTCTGGAAAATAGAAATGAATCCAAGATCTTGTTAGTGATCCCCCTGAAGTTTCTAGTAGCTCTGAGATCTTAGCCCAGCTGGAAGAACAGACTTTTAGATATTTGTCCATGCTGAAGCAATATAATAGATTCTCTCAGGGGATGGAGTACTGAAATCGGATACCTAGAAGACTGCAGACAGGAGTAGGGACAGGGCGTAAGGCAATCAAACAAGGAGGCTGCTGGTACTTCCCAGTTCTACTCCATTCTGAATACAGATGCAACGGAGAGCAAAGCAACTGATTCTTACAGATTCAGTATGGCTTTTGCTAATGGCTTTCACTAATGGCTTGTAAATTATTATGTGATTTCACAACTGCTTAAAGAGTTTACTAAGAGAGCAATCAAACCAGGAAGTCAACAGTCCTGAGGAAGATGAAGAGTCTTCTTCTCTAGAGTCATCTGGAAAAAGTACTGCCCCCTAAGTAGCATTGCTTCTATGTGACCCAGAAACCTCGAGATATAGCATGAACTTCAGTTAATGTCATGTAAGACTTTTGTAGCTATGCGCACTGCTTCAAAAGAGCTGAAGACACCAACTGTAGTAAAACGTAAAAGGCCTGTCTTAGTAGAGGGATTTTTCTGGCTGATGAGGCAGCGGTGCTTCTACACGCTCCTGTAGAAGGTTACAGAGAAAGAGTTGCATTTGCTCTTACTGTGTTTCTTTGAGCTATTCTGCTCAAGATCTCCCAGAGAATGGTCATTTTGGAAAAACTAAAGCTATAGAAAGTATACTAGTGCTGACGCCCAGAAACTTTTTGCCGCCTAAATCTAGCTGAACCAAAAAAAAATGTATTTAATGCTAGAAACTGAGGAAGCACAAGAGGGTCCCTTGTTAAAAGCCGCCCAAGCTGGGGTCTTTAAACATATGGACCCAGAAAAGATGGGAAACCAGGCAGGAAAAACCTAGTGATTATATATATAAAGGATCACCCCACCTGGGTTGCCAATTTTATGCACTGTCTTAACAAATAAGGGAGAGGTGACTAAGTGGATAGAGTTGGTAATGAGTGATTTTACTATATAGAAGTCCTGGCTTTTACCTGTAATTGTGCAGTATAAGCTACCTGGATCAATACAATTCTGTGAGGATTACAGGATAATCAACACCATGACCGAATCATATGTTTACCCAATGCCAGTAATCAATCCTCTCTGGAGTTACCGGGTCTACCCTCAACATTTCAAGGAGGGTAAACAGTTTTCATTAATTTGGGTTATATCTATCTACCCTCAATAGACCCAGTAACTCCAGAGAGAATCAATTATTGGTAATGGTTCAATAACCGACCAAAAACTCATCATTGACTGGTTCATGAAGTGTTGCAAAATAAAGACCATACAAGAAGACTTTATGCAGACAGCTTTGGTCACCCCAGATAGATTCATCGGCTCCTTTACCAAAGGCTTTCTCACTCAGTACACAACAGGAGGCTCTCAAATGGTTCCACGTGATGGGAAAGCATATTTAAGCAACTAATAGTTGCTTGATTTATAAACAATTTATATGTGTGCATGTAATTTTTTCATTTTAATAATAGAGATGGGGTCTTGCTATGTTGCCCAGGCTGGTCTTAAACTCCTGGACACAAGCAATCCTCCCACAAACTGCTGGGATTACAGACATGAACCACCATGCCTGGCCTGTAAATAATTTAAACAGAAACTATGTTATCACCACTTGGAAGGGCATGAACTTCCTGAAACACCTTTATCAAACTTTTCCTGGGGTTCAAGAACCAAAAGTAGAAAATGATTTCCTGGAATTCCCAGCAGGGAGAGCCCTTTAAAAAAAAAAAAAATCTCTAGAAGCCGTTGGCTTGTGTCCGGAATGGGAAGACATGGAAAAGGCTGTGAGACAGAGGACCAGGGAGAAGAGAAGAGTCAAAAGCTGCGGGCAGAGGTAGGTAAGAAGAAAGCAAAACGGACCAGTGCCTGGGGAGAGAGAAGGAAGCAGGCATGCGAAGAGACAGTCCAGGACCCAGAAGTATCTAGCAAGAAGCACTGTTTTTGATCCTGGCCTGTGATGCAAGCCGACAGGTCCTTGCAGTTATTCTGAAGTATGATTTATCTTTCACAAAGTGCATCCTGAGAGCCTTCTTCACTGATTTTATTGCCATCAGTCATCAGCATTTTAGGGGAGCCTCTGATACTACATTTATCACAATCAGTGGACATCCATCTCACAGGTGGCATTGGTATTGACTTTACACATCCTTCTAGTGTAAACCAACAGAATTGTCTTTATCTAAAGTTCATATATATTTATATGTGTCTAGAAAACAATTGAGATGGGCTGGGTGTGCTGACTCACACCTATAATCCCAGCACTTTGGGAAGCCGAGGTGGTTGGATCACCTGAGGTCAGGAGTTTGAGACCAGCCTGGTCAAGATGGTGAAGCCCCATCTCTACCAAAAATACAAAAATTAGCGGAACATGGTGGCATGCGCCTGTAGTACCAGCTACTCCAGAGGCTAAGGCAGGAGAATCGCTTGAACCCTGAAGGCAGAGCCTGCAGTGAGCCGAGATCATGCCACTGCACTCCAGCCTGGGCAACAGAGCAAGACTCGGTCTCAAAAAAGAGAGAAAGGAAAGGAGGCAGGAAAGGAAGAAGGGAGGAAAGAAAGGAGGAAGGTAGGAAGGGAGGAAGGGAAGGAGGGAGGGAGGGAGGGAGGGAGGAAGGGAGGGAGGGAGGGAGGGAGGGAAACATACAAAACTAGGAACAGTCAGTACTGGGAGGGATTTTTTAATATTTTATTTTACTTTACTTTAAGTTCTGGCATACATGTGAAGAACGCAGGTTTGTTACATAGGTGTATGTGTGCCATGGTGGTTTGCTGCCCCTATCAACCTATTATCTAGGTTTTAAGCCCCACATGCATTAGATATTTGGCCTAATGCTCTCCCTCCCCTTACCTCCCACCCCTTCCACAGGCCCCGGTGTGTGACGTTCCCCTCCCTGTGTCCATGTGTTCTCATTGTTCAACTCCCACTTATGAGTGAGCACATATGGTGTTTGGTTTTCTGTTCCTGTGTTAGTTTGCAGAGAATGAAGAGAGATTTTTACATTCTCTATGTTATTTGACTTTAAAAAAAAAAAAAGTATGTATTAAGTAAAAAGTTAATAAAGATTTTCCTAGTTTGATTTTCTTTGTAGGGAAAAGGGGGTAGAATTCTGTTGGAAAGGAATGAGAAGAAATACTGGCTTATACCTTTTTCCTTTTACTTGCCCTTTGAAACTCCAACTATGGCAAAACTCTTGCATATTCATAGCCTGAGGCCTTAGTTGGCTGGTGCTACCTCCTCCAACCTCTGCCTCCTCCAGGCTGAGAGCCAGCACTATTAAAACTAACAAACAAATGGCAATGACTTTGGGCCTCCCTGGCAATGACTTAAAAATTGTTAAAAAACGGTTTTAACACTGTTAAAATAAGCAAACAAGCAAGCAAGCAAATGAGGATGACTTTGGGCCTCCCCAGACATGAATGGTACCTGTCTCTGGGACCTGTAAGATTTCCCAAATCTCCCTGACCACTTGTCTCCCACTTCTTACCATGGTCCCAGAGCACCCTCCACTGTAACACTTATCAGACTCTATGTCACTGTTTACATGTCAGCCTTCCTTACGCCTTGAGGGCAGAAGACATGTCTCAGGTATTTCTTTTTTTTTTTTTTTTTTTTTTTGAGACAGAGTCTCACTCTGTTGCCCAGGCTGGCTGCAATGGCTTGATCTCAGCTCACTGCAAACTCCACCTCCCAGGTTCAAGCAATTCTCCTCCCTCAGCCTCCCAGGTAGCTGGGATTATAGGCATGGGCCACCATGCCTGGCTAATTTTGTATTTTTAGTAGAGATGGGGTTTCTCCATGTTGGTCAGGCTGGTCTCAAACTCCTGACCTCAGATGATCCACCTGCCTCAGCCTCCCAAAGTGCTGGTGTTAAAGGCGTGAGCCACTGTGCCTGGCCTTGTCTCAGGTATTTCAAAGCCCTCAGCACTTGGCCTAGGGCCTGGCACATGGTAGGACTTCATAAATGTTTGGATGAATGAATGTGTGAATATCCAGGATCTCAAATTTAGTTGAAGTGTTTTGCTAATAAGCTCTCTTTGTCTTATCTGTTCTTTTATTCCATGCTATGAAATAATCTAATTCGACCAGCATAGACTCAGTCTCTGAGCCAGTGGTTTACACACGTTTTGTTCTCAAAACCCCCTTGCAACCCTTCAACATTTTGAGGACTGCAAACAGTTTTCATTTATTTGGGTTATATCTATCAATCATTACCTTATTAAAAGTTAAAACTGGCCAAGCGTGGTGGTTCATGCCTGTAATCCTAGCACTTTGGGAAGCCAAGGCGAGCAGATAGCTTGAGCTCAGGAGTTTGAGTCCAGCCTGGGCAACATGGTAAACACCATCTCTATCAAAAATACAAAAAATTAGCTGGGCATGATGGCATGTTCCTGTAGTCCCAGCTACTTGAGAGGCTGAGGCGGGAGGATCCCTTGAGCCTGGGAGGCAGTGGCTGCAGTTAGCCAAGATGGCCCCACTGTACTCCAGCCTGAGTGACAGAGCAAGACTCCATTTCAAAAAAGAAGGAGGAAAGGAAGGAAGGAAGGAAGGAAGGAAGAAATTAAAACTGAGGGAAAATGTAAATATGTATTCATTCATTCATTTGAAAATAATGATAATCCCAATACATGTAAACAAATAACATGTTCTGATTTTTTAAAAATACTATATTTTTTCAAACAAACCCCCAAAATTTTGGCTGAGCATGGTGGCTCATACCTATAATCTCAGCACTTTGGGAGGACAAGGCAGGAGGATCACTTGCATTCAGGAGTTTGAGACCAGCCTGGTCAACATAGTGAGACCCTGTCTTTACAAAAAGTCAAAAGTTAACTGGGTGTGGTGGTACATGCCTGTAATCCTAGCTACTTGGGAGGCGGAGATGGGAGGATTGCTTGAGCCTGAGAGGTCAAGGCTAGAGTGAGCCGTGATCTCAGCACTGTACTTAGTTTCGGTGACAGAGTGAGACCCTGTCTCAAAACAAAGAAAGAAAGAAAGAAAAATTCTAATGGAATTGTTTTCTATGTTTGCAAGTCTCCTAATGTCTGGCTTAATAGAAGACAGCTGTATTCTCACATCTGCTTCTGCACAATCATTGCAATATGTTATTTTGGTTGAAGTATATGAAGAAAGTATAATCTTATACAAATATGTTTTGGGGTAAGAGAGAACCTCACAAACCCCCTGAAAGGGTCTCAGGAAGCCTTAGGGATCCTCAGAGGACATTTTTGAAAAAGATTGCCCTGGCAGGGTCCAGTGGCTCATGCCTGTAATCCCAGAACTTTGGGAGGCCAAGGTGGGTGGATCACCTGAGCTCACCAGCCTGGCCAACATGGTGAAACCCCATCTCTACTAAAAATATAAAAAGTAGCCGGGCATGCTGGTGTGCACCTGTGATCCTAGCTACTCCAGAGGCTGAGGCAGGAGAATTGCTTGAACTCAGGAGGCAGAGGTCGCAGTGAGACAAGATCACACCACTGCACTCCAGCCTGGGTGACACAGCGAGACGCAGCCTCAAGAAAGAAAAGAAAAGAAAAAGAAAAGAGAAAAGAAAAAGATTGCCCTAATTCCTTCTTTTTGTGAGTAGAGCCTCTCCCTAGTCTGAAGGTTCTGTCTGAACTTAAAATCTCAATCATCCTTCTGCCACCACCAATAACATAATTGTCAATATCCTTATAATCCTCTACCTATGTACCTTATTTCGTAGTTTTCAAGGAGTTTTCCTATGTAATGTCTCCCAGTTGCCTGCCAGACATGTCTGTCGGTTCCCTCTTACCCATGAGCAATGTTTCCTATAAATCATGAAGTTCAGAGTGTACCCGATTTGGTCAGGGCAAGAGGCAGAGCTAGTGCTCAAACTCATGTTTTATTTTATTTATTTATTTATTTATTTTTTGAGACAGAGTTTCGCTCTTGTTACCCAGGCTGGAGTGCAATGGCGCAATCTCGGCTCACTGCAACCTCCGCCTCCTGGGTTCAGGCAATTATCCTGCCTCAGCCTCCTGAGTAGCTGGGATTACAGGCACGCGCCACCATGCCCAGCTAATTTTTTGCAGTTTTAGTAGAGACGGGGTTTCACCATGTTGACCAGGATGGTCTCGATCTCTTGACCTCGTGATCCACCCGCCTCAGCCTCCCAAAGTGCTGGGATTACAGGCTTGAGCCACCGCGCCCAGCGACCAAACTCATGCTTTATATAACATGAGTTATATGCTCTTTCTCTAGACACTTACACAGCAGTACCCCAGCCTGGCCTCATCTACAACAAACCAGAGTATTGAGATGTTTTTCTTTCTTTTTTTTTTTTTTCCACTCTTTTCTTTCTTTCTTTCTTTTGAGACGGAATCTCATTCTGTTGCCCAGGCTGAGTACAGTGGCGTGATCTCGGCTCACTGCAATTTCCGCCTCCCAGGTTCAAGCGATTCTCCTTTCATAAATATCATGAAATCCATTTCAAGCCCTTTCATAAATATCATGATGATGGTGTGGGCCCAGTGGGCAGGGAGCGCAAGGAAGATTCTTCTCCAGCACTTCCTCTGCTGAGGAATAGCTGGGACAGGACTGACTCCACCCCTCAGAAAGAGTTCTGAGTGACTAATCATTCCTGAACTATTCATAATGACAAAAATAACATTTCCCTAATCTTCAGAAAGAAAATAAAAATATCTAGCCATTACAGGATTGCCATCAGGATCAAATTAGGTAATAGGTGTGAAATCTCTTTGTAAGGTTTAAAGGACTGCACAATTGACATTATTATTATGAGACGATTGAAGGGTCACCCACATTGCCCGCATGAAAAAGATAGATCTATTTTAGCCAGATAAGATTCCAAATAGTCTTGGTTTTTAGAGTCTCCTGCCTCAGCGTCCCAAGTAGCTGGGATAACAGGCACACACCACTGTGCCTAGCTGATTTTTGTATTTTTAGTAGAGACAAGGTTTCACCATGTTGCCCAGGCTGGTCTTGAACTCCTGACTTCAAGTGATCCACTCACCTCAGCCTCCCAAAGTGCTGAGATTACAGGCATGAGCCACTGTGCCCGGCAGAGATGTATTTCAAATTTTTACTAATTTATATCTTGATGAAGAATGGTAACTAATATTTACTGAAAGCCCATTATATTCCAAGCACTGTACTACTAAGTACCTAATTTGTTTTCCACCAGCCTCGCCAAAGCAGATGTTATTCCCACTTGAAGAATCAAGGCTTAGAAAGATTTCAGTGTCTAGACCTATTTGCTAAAGATGCATGGCTAATAACTGGTAGCACCATCATTTAGATCAGGCCACCTTGTTCCAGGTCACACGCTCTTTCCATTACGCAACTGTGCCTTCACTAAAATCATGGTTCTATATCACAAAGTATCTTCTGCATCATTACAGCCACACAGGAACTCAGCCACAGACACTTCCTAAACCTCCAATACATTTCTGCTCCTTTCTTCTTTGATTCTAGAAATACTGTCTAGAAAGACATCTTCTTTGTGATCTCTAAGCTCACTTCAACCTCTCCTATTAATGCAATTCCACCAATCTATGGATAGAGCCTTGAAATCCACTAGAAGAAAGCAGAGTAAAGAGAGACACGCATTTCTTTACAACAGTGAGGGATTAGCGCATCCAATTGATATTAATTGACATGTAGCCATGAAGCATTAAAGGCTGAGGGTCCCTGTCCTCCTCCCCAGCTCCATGGTGACCAGACCCAGCCATTTCCTGGCTTAGAGCCTCTCCTATACAGGGCCAGTCCCAGGTGCACCTTTGAGATAACAATAACGTCTCCTAAAACAAACAGCCATTATTTCTACACAAAGACCTTCAATGTTTCCTCCATCAACAAAAGGCTACAGCCATCCCTCCAAGAAGACAAAGGGCTAGAAGCTCTTTCATAAATATCGTGATGATGGTGTGGGCCCAGTGGTCAGGGAGAGGAGGAAGATTATTCTCCAGCACTTTCTCTGCTGAGGAATAGCTGGGACATGACTGACTCCACCCCTCAGAAAGGGTTCTGAGTGACTAATCATTCCTGAACTATTCATAATGACAAAAATAACATTCCCGAATCTGCGAAAAGAAAATAAAAATAGCCATTAAAAGATTGCCACTGGGATCAAATGAGATAAAAGGTGTGAAATCTCTTTGCAAGATTTAAAGGACTGCACAATTGACATTATTATTATGAGACGATTGATGGGCCACCCACATTGCCTGCATCAAAAAGATAGCTCTATTTTAGCCAGATGAGATTTCAAATAGTCTTGGTTTCTAGGTCCACCAGTTCCTAGAATAAAGCATAAGGGAGAAGAAACATGGTCAGTATGGCTGACCATGATAGTCTACTAGGGCTTGTCCCCCACCAAATTGCTGTGCAGGTGATGGCTAACTTGGTTGTCTATTCTATCCACTCCCAAAAGCCCAGATCCTGGAAATGAGGTCACTGGTGGTTGATTCCTCACCTAGGGTCTAATGGTCCAAGTTCCCCACTTTCCCTTCCCTCCTTTGTCCCCCTGAAAACATCTTTCATGCAATTTACACAAAAATAAATACACAGTATAAATTAAAACATAAGAAAATTGTCCATCCTCATTGGTAATCAAAGGCAAGTAAATTAATGTGAGTTTACCATATAATACCTATTTAATAATAAAAATTATAAATGAGAACATCCAAATTTGATGAGGCTGTGACAAAATTGATATAGCACTAGTGGCATAATAAATTTGTATAATCCCTTACAGAGGCACAATGACAACACATAGCAAATACTAAGGAGATATTTTTATCTTTTGGCCTCGTGGTAATCTCACTCCTTAGCAATTACCCCAAAAAATTTTAACAAAAGTGAAAAAAAAAAAGCTGCAGCTATAGATACATTTACCCATGATAGTCAAATACTGAAACAACCAGAGAAATGTTTTAGTTAATTGTGGTGTGACTGTAGTCCTTAAAATAAAAATATAAAAACTGGCTGGGCACGGTGGCTCACGCCTGTAATTCCAGCACTTTGGAGAAGCTGAGGCAGGAGGATGACTTCAGCTCAGGAGTTGAAGAACAGCCTAGACAACATAGCAACACCCCATCTCTACAAAAAATTTAAAAAAAGCAGGGTGTGATGGTGTGCGCCTGTAGTCCCAGGTACTTGTGAGGCTGAAGTAGGAGGATTGTTTGAGCCCAAGAGGTTGAGGCTGTAGTGAGCTGAGGTTGCACCACAGCACTCCAGCCTGAGTAACACAGAGTGAGAACTCGTCTCAAAAAAAAAGAAAAAGAAGAAAGAAAGAAAATATAAAAACTACTTAGAGGCACACACAGTGGCTCATGCCTGTAATCCTAGCCCTGTGGAAGGCTTGAGCCCAGGAGTTCAAAACCAGACTGGGCAACATGGGGAAACCCTATCTCTACAAAAAAAATACAAAGATTAGCCAGGTGTGGTGATACCTGCCTGTGGAGCCAGCTACTTATAGGGCTGAGGTGGGAGAATCACCTGAGCCTGGGAGCCTGAGGCTGGAGTGAGCTGAGATTTGTTGTTTGTGCTGTTAATAATGATGATGATAGTGGTGGTGATAAACTGAGGGCTTCCAGGGAAAGTACTTTAATGTAAAGATTTGACGTCACTTAAAGGATGCTGCTCAAATAATACTATTCCTATATGTGGAGCCAACTACACATTTTGAAAGGTAGTTTTATATTATTTATTGATTTATTTTTAATTGACAGATAATCACTCTATATCTTTTTCTTTCTTTCTTTCTTTTTTTTTTTTTTTTTTTTTTTTTTTTTTTTTTTTTTTT
>NW_016107386.1:3768652-3770479 GCF_001604975.1 Cebus imitator | reverse complement strand
TCAAGCAATTCTCCTGCCTCAGCCTCCCAAGTAGCTGGGACTACAGGCACATACCATCATGCCCAGCTAATTTTTGTATTTTTAGTAGAGACGGGGTTTCACCTTGTTGGCCAGGATGGTCTCGATCTCTTGACCTCGTGATCCACCCGCCTTGGCCTCCCAAAGTGCTGGGATTACAGGCTTGAGCCACCGTGCCTGGCGTTTTTTTTTTGTTTTGTTTTGTTTTGTTATTATGGAGTCTCACTTTATAACCCAGGCTGGATTGCAGTGGTGCAATCTCAGCTCACTGCAACCTCTGCCTCCTGGGTTCAAGTGATTCTCCTGCCTCTGTCTCCTGAGTAGCTGGGACTACCCAGCTAATTTTTGTGATTTTAGTAGAGACAGGGTTTCACCACATTGGTCAGGCTGGTCTCGAACTCCTGACCTCAGGTGATCCACCCGCCTCAGCCTATGGATACAGATTTCCCATAGATCCCTTGCCCTCACGTAGGTACAGACTCCCCTGCTATCAACATCTAACACCAGGGTGGTACCTTTGTTACAAAATGGACCTACATTGACACATCATTGTTACCCAAAGTCCGCAGTATACGTTAGGTTTCACTCTTGGTATTGTACATTCTATGGGTTTTACTTATATAATGACAGGTATTCACCTTGCAGAATGGTTTCACTGCCCTAAAAATCCTCTGTTTCACCCATTCATCCTTCCCTTTCCCCAACCCCTGGAAACCACTGACTTTTGCTATCTCCATAGTTTTGTCTTTTCCACCATGGCATATAGTTGGAATCATACAGTATGTAGCCTTTTCAGATGGGCTTCTTTCTTGAAAGGTATTTTTTTAATGACCAGTCTAGAGGACCAGGTGAGGGTTTTGAATTTCCTGGATAATACAAAGATAACTATTACCAGTGATTGTGTTTGGTTCTTATGCATGATAGCTCCAGAAGATCAATGTTATTATCCTTGTTGGTAGAACAAGTGTTCAAGGTCACAAAGCCTGTATGGAGAGGAGCTAGTATTTGAATCCAGTGTGTCTGACTCCAGTGTTTTTATGCTTTCATCATGCCACAGTGTTTACATAATAGTAAACCTGGGTCCTGGAGCATTTGAACCCAGTCACGGGAACTGACACGGAAAAGCACACTGGCACAGCTGCATATCCTACTGCACGTCCCTCCAGTTCTTAGAAAACAGCTTCCTGATAGAGCAACAAAACAGCCACCCTGCTTGGTGCCTGCTTTCAAGCTTAGAACTTGTATTCCCAATCCTTAGGCAGGAGAGCTCAGTCAGCATACTGACTGGCAAAATTAAGTGTCTCTGGTTCAGTGTTTCTTAGCCTTTTTTGCATTATCCGTCTCCCCAGAAGCCTCTTTAGACATTTTCTTTCTAATCACTCCCCACTCCAATATCACAGACAGACTCTACATTTGCTTATGTATCATGGCTCTTTGGTGGCCCAAAAGCCATTGTAATATCTAAGGGGTTCTTTTTGCCCTTGGAGAAACTATTTTTACACCCTTGGTATACCATCCCCACTGAGAACGTGTGGTCTATGTGCAGTTGGTCAAAGCTCATGGAGGCTAACGGAGCTGAGACACCGCGGAGGTGAGGCCAGGACCCTGGAGAGTGCAAGTGGGCCTCCTGAGACCATTCCAAGGCTCCATGTTGCCTGAACATATGCTTGAAAGGGAAAGGCAGGGAGAGGCAGGGGCTAGGAAATTAGTATTAGTATTATCTTACTAGATGTTGTAGGAATCATCAGAATGTGAGGGCCTCCTAATTCTGTTTCATAAAAAGTTTTCTTGTGGGGCCAGCACTTTGTG
>NW_016107386.1:3745618-3768448 GCF_001604975.1 Cebus imitator | reverse complement strand
ACTGCAACCTCCGCCTTCTGGGTTCAAGAGATTCTCCTGCCTCAGCCTCCCAAATAGCTGGGATTACAGGCGCCTGCCACCACACCTAGCTAACTTTTATATTTTTAGTAGAAACAGGGTTTCATCATCTTGGCCAGGCTGATCTGGAATTCCTAACCTCATGATCCACCCGACTTGGCCTCCCAAAGTGCTGGGATTACAGGCATGAGATACCATGCCTGGCATGGACTTTAATTCTTAAGGTGCAAGACAGTTAAATGGCACATTTTCAGGTAGTCTAATGATTTCAGGGTCTTTATTAGGAGCCCAATTCCATAGGACCTGGAGGTTTTCTAAGGTTTAAAGGTATCACATTAATTCTCCCTTCCTCACCCTCCGCTGCTGGCAGGGTTTATGATGCCACCGTACTGTTTTACAGTGCCTGCTGGGACTTGAAGACAATAGGCATTATTTACCATGTGCCAGACAGACACTGTGCTAAGCGTATTAGTGAGCTATTTTATTAAACCTGCATAATAATCTTCTCGGGGGGGTATGATCATTATCCAAGGCCAAGAGAGGTTAGCAAACTTTCTCAGGATCACACAACTGATAATTGGGGAAGTGACAGACCTTGAACCCACATAGTAGACTCTAGAGCCCCGCTGCTTAACCAGCAATTTATACTGCCACTGGATTGACTCAGTGGCCCTGTTAAGGTTTTTGTTTTTAAAAATCCCATTAATATCCTTAGCACAGGACTATTATCTCTCCTACTCAACTTTCCCAGAGATACCTCTGTGATCCAAGGTGTATACTTCAGTCTCCTCCTCAGGAGAACTCAAAATTCATCATGTCACTCCTGTGCTTAAAACTCATCAATAGCTCTCCCTGTACCCCTCAGAATAAAGTCCAAGTTCTTTGTCATGCCTTATAAGGCCCCTCATGATCGGCCCCTTCTTATAAGACCAGCCTTGTCATCTTTTACCACTTTGCTTCTCAAACTCTCTGCTCCAGCCATGTTGATGCACTTTAACTGTCCCTTTTGGGCCTTGGCACATGCTGTCCCCTCTTCCCAGAGACTTCCTTTCTATTCACCTCCCTTTCAAGGGGATAAATCCTCCATATCTCTCAGGTTATAGCTCAGATATCACTTCCTCTGTGCTTCCTCACAGGTCCCCAGAATCTGGCTACAACAGAAATAATGGCACCACAGAACTGTGTACTGGTCAGATTGTCCGTGGCATATTTTGGCCAGTGCCAGGCATCACATAGATGACGTCTGCAGGCAGGCAACCATTATGGCGTGCATTCTGAAATTGCTTTTAATATACGCCAGGCACTGAGTTAATGATTTTATGGCTATTATCTCACGTAATCCTATTGGATTGCGTTAAGCACAGATGAGGAAACTGAAATTCAAAGACGTTAAGCAAATTGCTCCAGGGCCCTCAAATGGTGAATGGCAGTGCATGGTGTTTGACCCAAACCTGTGCAAATTTGGAGCCCATGTCTTCAATCTCTGCATAATACCACCTCTGAACACCATAGTATAGCGACTGGTTTAGTGATAAAATAGAAGGTACTTAACCTAAACAACAGATGACCAAGGGGAAGCTATATCCATTCAATCAGTTGAAAGGTTGTCACTTCAGAGAGTAACGGGGACACCTCAGTAGCTGACTTAATAGAAGAAGAAAGTCCTAAAAAGGAGGTGAGCCTCTGAGGGGAAAGGCCCAAGTATCAGTCATCCATGTGTTTCTCAGTCCAATGTCTGGCTCAGAGGAGGGAGCTCCATAAGAGGAAGGAAACAGAGCTGCCCAATCATAGAATGGGTTGCCTCATGAAACAGTGAAGGCCTTGTTGACACTCCCCAGGATGGGCTGGTTGGCCACCTGACAGAGCACCATGGGAAGGATCATAGAGAAAGGATTCCATGTATTCTGCATCCTGAAACTAGATGACCTCTAAAGCTCTTGTCCACTGAAGGATTCTGTAATTATTGGACTGAGTATATGACTCAGATTTTGGCAAGTCACAGATCATCTGGCAATGCAACTAAGATCTCAGAAAGCAGAGAACATGAGTGGATCGGACTCTTGGACTTCCAGAACCCAAGCTTCTACCCTTTCCTGCCCCATAGAGTGAAGTTAAAAATGGTTCACTGTGAGATAGTGGGACATCCAGCTTCGGAGTGGTAATCTTTGTTGCACCAGCGATGGAAAAAGAGAATTAAATATGGGCGACGTTGAGAAAGGCAAGGAGATTTTTGTTCAGAAGTGTTCCCAATGCCACACCGTGGAAAAGGGAGGTAAGCACAAGACTGAGCCTAATCTCCATGGTATCACTGAGTGGAAGACAGGTCAGCCCACTGGATTCCCTTACACTGATGCCAATAAGAACAAAGGCATCACCTGGGGAGAGGATACACTGATGGAGTATTTGGAGAAATCCAAGAAGTACATCCCTGGAACAAAAATGATCTTTGCTGGCATTAAGAAGGGAGAAAGGTCAGACTTGATAGCTTCTCTCAAAAAAGCTACTAATGAATAATAATTGGCCACTGCCTTATTTATTACAAAACAAATGTCTCATGACTTTTGTATGTGTACCACACTTTAATAGATCTCATACACCAGAATTATTTACATCATGAATGAATGACAGAATATTTTGTTGGGAAGTCCTGATTTTTTTTTTTTTTTTTTNTCACCGCAACCTCCGCCTCCTGGGTTCAGGCAATTCTCCTGCCTCAGCCTCCTGAG
The DNA here is from genome assembly GCF_001604975.1 of Cebus imitator. Lineage (NCBI taxonomy): Eukaryota > Metazoa > Chordata > Mammalia > Primates > Cebidae > Cebus > Cebus imitator. Next base: position 3,765,704 of record NW_016107386.1, on the reverse strand, counting down.
CAGCTGAGATTACAGGCATGCACCACCATGCCCAGCTAATTTTTTGTATTTTTAGTAGAGGCGGGGTTTCACTATGTTGACCAGGATGATCTCGATCTCTTGACCTTGTGATCCACCCGCCTCGGCCTCCCAAAGTGCTGGGATTACAGGCGTGAGCCACCGCGCCCGGCCTAGGGAAGTCCTGATTTAAAACTAAGACTGGCTTGTGGTTAAATGAGTATATTCAGTTTTTGAATTTTAATAGTAATTCCAATTTAGTAAATGCTATCACTGTTTACCCCTTCTAAAGATATGATTAGACTTTGTTAGCAATGTTAAACTTTTCGCAAAGATGGTGAGTGCCATCTTAAAACTTAATGGAGATTGGTTTTATATTTAGATTTATATAACTGGTTATGTGAATATATTTAAATATGGGGGAAATTCCTTCACTGTGTCAGAACCAAGCAAGATTCACCTGTGTTTTGTGTTCATTTGCCTCTTAAAGGCAAGGGTTGAAGATAAATGGGTAGCAATGGCTACTTTATATTTTTGGCCTTAACTATGCCAATCTAATTAGAATTCCCTGTATTTAAAATGGTTCCTTTTACTTATTGAAAGCTATTTTAGTGTGGTTTATGTGTAATATCAAAAATTACTTAACACTTCACACATTTTATATATGATCTATAAGGTTACATGCCTAGTAGCCAAAACCTTTACTCTTGAATTCTTTACAATCTAGGTCAAACTAAGTTATAATTTAGGATTGTCTTTAAACAGCCATTCAGAAACAAAACTGTAGAACTGCTATGTATTTGTGATTGGGAATGGCGATTTTGCCAACTTAAAAGGATTAAAGTAGAGGAGATATACACAAATTTAAAAAATTATGTGTGATCACAAGACTCAAGGTAATTAAAAAGAAGGCTGGGTGTAGTGGTTCATGCCTGTAATCCAAGCACTTTGGAGGCCAAGGCGGGTGGATCACCTGAGGTCGGGAGTTCATGACCAGCCTGACCAACATGGTGAAACCCTGTCTTAAAAAAAAAAAGCCGGTGGCTCACGCCTGTAATCCCAGCACTTTGGGAGGCTGAGGCGGGTGGATCACGAGGTCAACAGATCGAGACCATCCTGGTCAACATGGTGAAACCCCATCTCTACTAAAAATATAAAAAATTAGCTGGGCATGGTGGTGCGTGCCTGTAATCCCAGCTACTCAGGAGGCTGAGGCAGGAGAATTGCCTGAACCCAGGAGGCGGAGGTTGCGGTGAGCCGAGATTGCGCCATTGCACTCCAGCCTGGGTAACAAGAGCGAAACTCCGACTCAAAAAAAAAAAAAAAAGATAATTAAAAAGAAAACCACAGATCATGAAAAAAAGAAAAATGGTTCACTGTAACTCTGGGGAGCTAGAAACAGTCCCATTCCAGAGGCTAATCTGGAAAGAGAGATGTTTAAGTCATTTATAGAGAAAGGCTCTGCCTGTGGGTTTCAGCTGCTGTCACGGGATCTGAAAAAGGAGATGAATCCTCCTTGCTAGCAGATGGTTAGGGCAAAAAAATCAATACGTCAACAAATGAATTTCTGACAGCCATTTGCTGAAAGGAATTGAAAGGGCCCCACAAAATGCACATTGGGCAGGCCGTTGTTCCTCACACGCACTGTGTCCTTTCACTCCCTGCCGAGTGGCGGGTGGTAAACACAGAGGACTGCCCCTTCTGTCCAGCACAGAGTGAGCCCGATAGAGAACAGCCAGAAGCAAATGCTTTCTGCCAGCTTTCCTGGAGGACTCGCACAAATGTGCGTGGCTCAAAAAACAAAATGTTTCATCAACACTGATGTTATCAGACTGACTCTCTGACTCCACTTTAAAAAATTTATGCACCCTGACAAGAACAGTGTTATGGAGCCTAGAGCACCCAGTAATGAGGGTACCTTAGTGTATGGCCTCACCCACAGTTTTTATGAAAACATGACCTGACACACAACTATACTAAACTAGGCAAACGTCACTTGCGCAACTTTTGAAAGAAGTAATAAACCAAATACAAAGTTGCTGTCATTACCTGTAGATCTAATAGCATCTGTTTAGTCCAACTGTATTATTATTTACAGTTCTTTGACTCATCTTTCCAGTCACCCTCCTGTCTTTTCACTTGCTTCTCTCAACTTAGAGGTCAAACCTTCTTAGTTTGTGTCTATAGCTAGAGCCTCAGTGAGCTTCCCCCAATGGCCCCACATGGTGGCCTCTCACAGGGACCATCACCACACCATTTGTGTCCCTCCCTCTCTTAACAGGGATCTGAGATCTAAGGTCGCCTGGATCTTTTACTTCCTCTCTTTTTTCTTTTCTTTTTCTGCCTCTAAAGAAACATGAATCTGATATAGTATAATAACTGTGTGAAGCCCACCAAACTATTTTTTCCAAATAGAAGGGAATGGTTTTCCACTCTCCCTCCCCCCCCCTTTTTTTTTTGGAGACAGAGTCTCGCTCTGTCCCCCAGGCTGGAGTGCAGTGGTGCAATCTCGGCTCACTGCAACCTCTGCCTCCCAGGTTCAAGCGATTGTCCTGTCTCAGCCTCCTGAGTAGCTGGGATTACAGGCACCTGTTACCACACCCACCTGGTTTGAGGGAGGACATGGATGTGATGATGCCCTAGACTGCCCCACCTGCAGGTGCTCCAGATGGGGCAGTCTAGGGCATCATCACATCCACGTATTTTTAGTAAAGACAGGGTTTCGCCGTGTTGTCCAGGCTGGTCTCAAACTCCTGACCTCAGGTGGTGTGCCCACCTTGGCCTCCCAAAGTGCTGGGATTACAGGCATGAGCCACCGTGCTGGCCCACTCTCTATAGAAGGGTAAACATTTCCACCTTTCACCTTTTCAGCCAGCAGAAAACAATGGCTGCCAAGTGAACTTAAAAACTGGCTTCCTCTCGCAATTCTTGACCAAACAACTTTTATTAACAGCTTTCTAACAATCTGCCTTCTTTGACTGACAAATTCCTTTTAAACAAAATATCTTAAGCTGTGAAGATAAATAGATAGTATTGGAATATTGTTATCTGAAGTTCCCAGACATAGCCTGTGTACACAGACGGATGCTGGCTCCACAGATGTTACCCCCAGGAATGTGTATACAGATAGTGCACACGTACACAGAGACAAATGCTACTTACACAGACAGATGTCCACCAGGAACACAATGTATATCAACAGCTCCCGCAGGGTGGTCTTGACATAAAGTTCCCGGTTCTCAGCTGTGTTCTCAGTCAGGGTTGTTCCCCAAAGTCCTAAGGGGCATGGGAGAGATGCCCGGGATCCCCAGTGGCAGTGTTCCACCCTTCTGTCCCTGACTTCAGCCCCTGTCCCTGCCCTTCCTTGCCCATCGCCTTCTTCCTTGGCTGAATCTGGGTGCTCTCCCACACCTGCGTTCGCCCTTCCCATCAAGTCCCTGAGGTCGACAGGGGTGAAGGCCCTGGCTCATAGAGAATGAAGGCATGGAAAGGAGGCATCTGCTCCAGGTGGGGCAGTCTAGGGTGTCATCACATCCACATCCTCCCTCCAAGCAGCTCCCACATACCCCTCTGGGGCCCCAAGTGATGAGCATGCCAGGCTCCCTGCAACCGGTAGCCCATTCAGCTGTCCTCTGTGTTCTGGGGCATGCAGCACCACAGGCAATTCGCACACCCCAAAGTGACACTGAAAAGCCACCTCTTCTTCAGATTACATTCCACCTCCACTCCCTGCCCAAAAGCTCGTGAGGACTCCTTCTCCTGACTCCAATATCCCGGGAGAACCCTCCCCTACCCAGTACCTCTGATGCCTCTACAGATAAGGAGGCAGCAGCTGGACACCCGGGTCCTGTGTGCCGTCTCCTCGGGTTCATCTTCAGTCTTCTTGGGTTGGGGCTGGGGGAGGCCTGTGCTGGAGATGGTGCAGACCCTCAGTGTCCCGTGCGGGGAAGGGGGACCACTGTAGGCGGGGTTGTCCCAGGCTCCGCTTCCCAGCTTTTGCAGCTCCTGCCCCTCAGGACTTTCCACAGCATTCATGGAGAATGAGGTGGGGGGCCCGGCACCCCAGGTGCCCACTCTCAGCTGGAGGAAGAGGGAGCAGAGGCACAACCCAGCCTAGCCAGCAGAGGGCGAAGGGAAGGGCGTCTGAGAGCAGCTGTCTCCACGCAGCCGGGCTCCTGCCTTTTGTAGGGGCTGTCTGTGCCCGATGGGGAGGGAGCAGACGAGAGGACAGGGTGGGGAAGGATCATGAATCCTGTCAGGAGCTCTCTCTCCCTCTTGCTGCAAGCCCCAGGGGACCCGCAGAAAGGGGAGGTGAGGGAACTGGAAAGTGGGGGTCTGAAGAGGGGAGAGAGGGGAAAGGGAGGAGGATGTGGAACTGAGAGTGGAATGAGAAACAGGAGGAAGAGGTGACGCTGGGGATGAAGGGGGCTGCTTGCAGAAGTGCCTGGTGGAGAGAGGGCCCAGAGGTCGGACGGAAGAGACGATCAAAGAGCAAAGGGAGGAGCTGAGACAGGAGGGGAGCCGGGGCCTGCGCTGCGGGTCTGAGCTCATCCCCACTAAAAGCTCCTGAAAGGGCCGACATGGATTGGGGTGGGGACCAAGGCTTGGGCGGAAGGCTGAAGAGCGCTGCTCCCCTCCCAGGAGCAGCCAATGGGTCTGAGGCTCCTGTCCTGTCTCACCTTGAGCTGTCCCCTGGTGGAATACGGAGGGGAGCTCCCCTCCCTCACCGCACCCTCTCAGCCACAGGGGAAGGAAAGTGGCAGGAGGAACTCGTTTCAGAGACTTTAGGGCCAGGGTCTCTGACCACTGACGGGGCAGGGGAGAGGACCGCAGAGGACTGCAGAGTCCCAGGTAGTCTATATTCCTTATTCTGAGGCTCGCCTTCCCCTGGCTTACAGATGAGATATACCAAGAAAGGGGGTTCCTTAAGGGTGTGGGGCTCAGTGCAGGGAAAAGTCTAAGACCTGGTTGGGGGGCTGCATCGGAGAACAAAGGGCAAGGACAGTATGGCTTGGGACTAACGTGAGTGGCTATCTGGACCCAGCTGAGCTGGAAACCTTTTCCCATTGCTCTGCCTCGTCCTGGGCCCAGAACTGTAAGCTTGAGCACAAAATGGAACTATGAGCGATATCAGGATTGATCTGCTTTCTTTATAACCTGAATTAAAACCCTGGCATGGGCCCCCAAGCACATCCCTGCCTATGCCCTGCTCCAGCCTCTGATCACCTGCCCTGGCTCCCCTATAGGCAGGTGTGAAGCCCTGGAATGGGGCTGGCCCTACAGGTGCTGATGGTCACCCTGCAGTTCCTCATCTTCGATGGCTAGAGGGGAGACTTCCCCAACTTCTGGCTCCCCAGCTAGGGCCACCCACTGGCCTGAAGCCCATCTTCATGTTCAGCAAAAATCAGCCTTGTCAAAGTCATGTCTTCAGTATCCCTATAAAAAGATCTTGGCTAGGCATGATGGCTCACACCTGTAATCCCAGCACTTTTGGAGGCCAGGGTAGGAGGATCACTTGAGCTCAGGAGTTCAAGACCAGCCTGGGCAACATGGTAANGTAATCCCAGCACTTTTGGAGGCCAGGGTAGGAGGATCACTTGAGCTCAGGAGTTCAAGACCAGCCTGGGCAACATGGGAAAACACCGCCTCTACAAAAAAAAAAAAAAAAAAAAAAACCCCCAAAAAAAAAAAAAAAAAAAAAAAAAAAAAAAGCCAGGCATGGTGGTGTATGCATATAGTCCCAGCTACTCAGGTGGCTGGGATGGTAGAACTGCTTGAGCTGGGGAGGTCGAGGTGTTGAGGCTGCAGTGAGCTGAAATCACACCACTGCACTGCAGCCTAGACAACAGAGCAAGATCCTGTCTCAAGAAAAAAGAAAGAAAGAGGGCTGGGCATGGTGGCTCATGCCTGTAATCTAAGCACTTTGGAGGCCAAGGCGGGTGGATCACCTGAGGTCAGGAGTTCAAGACCAGCCTGACCAACATGGTGAAACCCCGTCTTTAAAAAAAGAAAGAAAGAAAGAAAGATAACAAGTGTTGGCGAGGCTGTGGAGAAAAAGGGAGCCCTTGTACACTTGGCTGTATCATAAGTTAGTACAGACATCTTGGAAAACAGTATGGAGGTTCCTCAAAAAACTAAAAATAGAATTGCCATGTGTTTCAGAAAGTGCCAAGGAATTGAAATCAGTGTGTTGAAGAGATGTCTGCTCTCCCCTGCCCATTGCAGGATTATTAAAAATAGCCAAGATATGGAAACAATCTAAGTATCCATCAACAGATGAATGGATTTAAAAGATGTGGTATATATGCACAATAGACTATATTCAGCCTTGGAAAAAAACACAGAAAATTCTGTCATTACGACAACATAGATAAACCTAGAGAATGTTATGTTAAGTGAAATGAGACAGATGCCATATGCTCTCACTTATATGTGGAGTCTATAAAAAAACTGAACTCATAGAAGTAGAGATTCTAGAATGGTGGTTGCAAGAGGCTGGGGTGAGGGGTGGGTGAGAGGGAAGAGAGTGGCTGATGGATAAAAGGTTTCAATCAGGCAAGAGGAATACGTTCTGGTGTTCTGTTGCACAGCATGGGGACTATACTTAATAATGAGGTCCTGTGTACTTCAAAATAGCTAAATGAGAGGATTTAAAATGCTCTTACTACAAAAAATGATAAATATTTGAACTGATGAATATGCTAATTCACCAGATTTGATCACTCTACAATGTATATATGTATCAAAATGTCACATTGTACCTCATAAGCATACACAATCATTATTTATCAATCAAAAATAAAACGCAACTTTAAAAAATAGAGCAAATGGGCCAGGTGCAGTGGCTAACACCAGCACTTTGGGAGGCCGAGCTTGAAACTAGGTGTTCAAGACCAGCCTGGGCAACAATGTGAGACCCTGTCTCTACCAAAAAATTTAAAAATTAGCTGGGCATGGTAGTGCATGTCTGTGATCCCAGATACACAGGAGACTGAGGCAGGAGGATTGCTTGAGCCAGGAGGTCAGGCCTGCAGTGAGCTGTGTTCATGCCATTGCACTCTAGCCTTGGCGACAGCAAGACCTTATCTCAAAAAAAAAAAAAAAAAAAGCAGCAGCAGCAAATGGAGGCATGAAAAATGTGAGGTAGCATATTTTAATGGTATAGACACTAAAGATTATGAAGTTTAGAGGAAAAGTCAGCTTCCTCTGGAGGAAATGAAACAGACGCTAGATCTTGATGGATAGATGAGGTTTGGGAGGGAAGAGCCCCATCAGGTTTGGATGGGGAGGTTTGGAAAAGGAGAGGTTCCTTCTAAGCAAAGGAATAGTAGGTGGGGTCCTGGGGCTCTGAAGATGTCTGTGATGCCCCTAGAGCTTCAAAAGGCTGGCCCTTAGTGCAGTTGAAAGAAAACAGTGGAGGGGAAGGCCCGAGGTTGCCTAGGGTGAGGCCCTCCTGGGGGTGGCTATTGCCATGAGGACTGTGGTGTGTGTGAGTCCCTTCAGAGACCAAGGAAACTACCAGCGATTCAGGGTGGTTGAAAAACAAAATGAGGTAGCTTCTGAAAAAGTCAGTGGGAAAAAAATAACCAAACGAGCAGGAAAGGAAGGGTTCTTTTTCATTTGGGGCACACCCATGCGAATTTTTCATCCATAAAGAAATGAGTAGTCAATCCTTTCATGCTTCCTTTACCAAAAGGTGATTGAATCTATTTTATTAATTCATAGCCTATCTTTAAGGAAAATATATTATTTTGAGATTCTTACTTGTAGTTTAAAAGTTTCAGCTGGGTGTGATGGCTCACACCCGTAATCCTAGCACTTTGGGAGGCCGAGGCAGGCGGATCACCTGAGGTCAGGAGTTCGAGACCAACTTGGCCAACATAATGAAACCCCATCTCTACTAAAAATAAAAAATTAGCCGGGTGTGGTGGGATGCGCCTGTAGTCCCAGCTACTCAGGAGGCTGAGGCAGGAGAATGGCTTGAACCCAGGAGGCGGAGGTTGCAGTGAGCAGAGATTTCGCCACTGCACTCCAGCATGGGTGACAGAGTGAGAGATTTAAGGTAGTCCCAGACTTTAGATTTTTCCTCCTTATTACAGTTTATATAAATATTGATCCAACCTAGATATAAGCTATAGGTAGGAGGAACCTATTTTTTTTAAACTATAGAACACAGCATTCCAGAAAAATGTCATTTCCACTGGTGAAGGGCTATTGGCATACAGAAATCTGGCATGTGGTTGAGGAGAAGGGATGCAGCTGACATTAGAAAATCTTGAGAAGGGAACCATAATCCCCCTTCAAATTCACTTGAGGCTTTGATGTAGGAGGAAAGATGAAAAGAATTGCATGTGGGTAGGCTGCTGAAGAGCTAAGGAGTGTGGGTGCATATGTGTGGGATGGGGGCCTGAAAGTCATGTGCGGATAGTTGAAGGCATCATAAGCCCCAAAGAAGGAAGAGGGATTGTGAAGTTGCTTTTTAGGGGATTATCTAAAGGTAATGAATGAACCCAAGGGAAAAAAGATTTCATCAGAAGAACTTTCATAATGGCTAAGATGTTAAGAGGCTATAAAATAACCTCCCACGAGAGGTGGTGAAATTCCCATTCCTTGAGTCATCTGGAGGAGGCCCAGAAAGTTTTGGAAGGGTACAATGCTGTCCTGGTTGGGGAACAGATTTGGCAACCAAGACGATCCTCTATCCTGGTGTTTTACAGCTCAATTTCCAAGATGAGTCCATTGATAAACAATAAATTTGGAAACTCCACAGAAAAAAAAAGAAAAAAGAAGAAAAAGGAGGAGGAACTGTGCCAGTATCAACCATCTTATGTTAAATAAGCTGATGACAAAGGAAAAGAGAGCCACTGCCTCTTACCCACCAGCCTTTCAAATAATTGCAAAAAGACCCCTGCCTTGCATAACTGGACTTCAGGATAGGGGTGATGAACAGGAAGCCAACAGTATGGTCCAGAGAAGCGGGAAGAACAACAGGAGAATGGTATCTGACTTCCAATGGTTAATTCTGAATTCTGGAGGAGGCCTGTGATCAGCGGGGGTTTGAATGTGCTAAAGGAAGATCATTATGTGACAAGTCTCACATCTCTGATTATTCAAGGCCACCAGTGCACTGCTTTACTCACCTTTGGTCACCTACCCAGGCAAAATCCAATTGCTTTCTCCTGCTTAGTGTTAACTGTTCCCTGTGTGTGTGGATCAACCCCTATTGGCCCCAGGAGCACAGCTTATGCAACACGGCTTGAGAAATTTTCTCAAAAAGTTCTTAGCATTTTTATGATGTTTAAACTTGCTCAAGAAATTGCAAGTGTAGTAATCAAATGGCATCTCCTGATTATCTTGTGTCCAGTACCTCTCCATGTCCTCAATCCTGATTACCTTGTGTCCAGTACCTCTCCACGTCCTCAAGCTCCTACCAGCACTTGACTTTTCCTGTTAAAAAGAACCAGTGTAGGCCGGGCGTGGCGGCTCACGCCTGTAATCCCAGCACTTTGGGAGGTCAAGGCGGGTGGATCACCCGAAGTCAGGAGTTCAAGAGCAGCCTGAACAACATGGTGAAACCTCATCTCTACTAAAAATACAAAAATTAGCTGGGTGTGATAGTGCACTCCTGTAATTCCAGCTACTCCAGAGGCTGAGGAAGAAGAATCGCTTGAACCTGGGAGGCGGAGGTTGAAGTAAGCCAAGATCGCACCACTGCACTCAAGCCTAGGAGGCAGAGCAAGACTGTCTCAAACAAACAAAAAACGTGCATAAAGTCCCTGGGTTTAGCAACTGGCTTGCAACTTACTAGTATATGGTTCTGGATAAGCAGCTTTTGAGACTCAGTTTACCCATCTGCAAATCTCCAAAGTGTTGATAGGAATGCCCGCCCTTTTGACCTTAAGGAATGTTTTAGGATTCAGATAGTAGAACATAGAAGTCTTTATAAACTGTGTACTTTGAAGCACAGTACAAATTTAGTTCTCTCACTATTGCATCATGCTTGGACATTCTACTCATATACAGCAATTTGTGGGTAACGTAGATACCTTCAGCCAGGACTTCGGCATTGTTTCTGAGCGACATGGGTTCCAGAACTCTCTCTGTCTACACTATTTGGAGCAGCTGACACCAGCAGAATGGAGTGATACCAATTTGCCTGGAGAGAATTCAAAAGGCAGTCTTTGGCCTGGAGAGAATTTGAAAGGTAATCTTTGAGTGACAGCACCTATTAGAGGAGTTTTGTTTTTTTGAGGTGGAATCTCACTCTGTTGCCAAGCTGGAGTGCAATGGCATGACCTTGGCTCACTGCAACCTCCGCCTCCCGGGTTCAAGTGATTCTCCTCCCTCAGCCTCCCGAGAAGTTGGGACTACAGGTGCACACCACCATGCCCAGCTAATTTTTGTATTTTTAGAAGAGACAGGTTTCACCATGTTGGCCAGGATGGTCTTGATCTCTTGACCTCGTGATCCCCCCGCCTTACCCTCCCAAAGTGCTGGGATTACAGGTGTAAACCACCGTGCCCAGCCTTAGAGGAGTTTTATAACTACATGACAAGCCTTGTGGCCCATCAAAATCAGAAGAACCTCTTCATCAGGAAGCTTTTCACCCACTTGGTGAATTGGTCCAGGGCTTCACTGGGATGTGGTTTTTGTAATATGCTATCCAAGTGTAGACACTGGGATGGGGATTACCCCATTTCTACCACCAGTGCACTTCCTTTCCACACCATGCCCATCCCAGCAAGCTTCTTCAGTGACACCAGATCTACTGGACTCCGATGAAGAGCCAGAAATAGCAAAGTCTCTAGGAAGGAAACTTCTGGCCCATGACCTTATAAGCTCTCCTGATGAACCCGTGGGAAAAGTCACCTTCCACATTCCAGACAATGGAATCTTGGAGTGATTCAGATTCCAAGTTCTACAGGGAGAGGCAAACTTCAAACCACCTCTGTAGAATTCCAAGTTCTATGGAGAGAGGCAAATTTCAAACTGCCGAGATGGGAGGCTCGCTTCTGTATACTACATAGTGATTCTTAACCATTTCTACCTCAATAAGCGTACACCATAGGACACAATCCATAAGTAACCATGGCTCACTATGACAATGATTCTTCATGTAAGATATTGGAAATCACTTACCGATAAGAAAGAATCCTGGGCATGAGACCTTAAGCTTCATCAATATGCCACCAGTTATCTGCATGGCAAAAACAGGAAAATTTGTTCTTTCTTTCTTTGTTTTTTGAGACAGAGTCTCGCTCTGTTGCCTAAACTGGAGTGCAGAGGTGCAATCACAGCTCACTGCAACCTCAACATCCCAGGCTCAAGCAATCCTCCCACCTCAGCCTCCCAGATACCTACGATTACAGGACATACCACCACACCTGGCTAACTTTTGCATTTTTTGTAGAGACAGGGTTTCACCATGTTGCCCAGGCTGGTCTCAAACTCCTGGCCTCAGTCTCCCAAAGAGCTTGGATTATAGGCATGAGCCACTGCACCCAGCCCCATGTCTTTAAAGAGATCCTTTTTGAATGAAATCCTTAGCTTTTCTCCCATTTCTAGAGGGCCCTCCTGGAAATCTATGTCCCTTTGTCCATGCCTACTACAGAAGATTGAATGGATGGAAGGAACCAATTGAACCCAGGTGGCGGGAGACAGATGATGCCATCAACAAATATCAGGAAGGAAGTCTTCAGTTCCCTGAGCCCCTGGAAATGTGGTTCTGAGGTCACGCCATGATTCCTTGCTGAATGTAGTCCAGACATCATGTGCTCACACGCACTGAGGCAATCCATCAGTATTATCATTTCCAAACAGAGTTCCAGCTGCGTCAGACGGGGCTCTGTAGCTGAGTATCTGAGTATCAGTCTGGCCACCTGCTGGAGCTGGTGGAGTGGGGGAAGAGAGAGACCACGTGAATTTGAGACAGCAGGCTAGACAGAGAGTGGCCGCTGCCAGGTGAGGGGAGCATCGAGAAAGGCAGGAGGGAGAAGAGGAAAGTCTGTAAGGGGGTTTGGGGATGAAGGCCCAAGAGAACGCAATTCTTCTCACCTCAGAGCCACTCACCAAATTCCACGAGGCACAGCTAACTGAGTGTCCAGCAACTGTAAAGAGGAGAGACTGGGATACCAGGGGACCCTCCTGATACACACACTTCCAGCATCTTTTGGGGTCTCAGGGCAGTCGCCTCCTTGTCCCAGCCTCTGAGGGCTTCTTTACAGGAGATATATGTTCTTCCATACAGAGTCCTCCCTCTAGGCATTAATTTATTCCACAAATATTTACCAAGTGCTGACTATATGGTAGGTTAGCTCTAGGGATGAAAAAAAGATGATCATGGCCCCTGCCTCATAGAAGCCCCATTCTGGTAGAAAATACAGGAATTCAATGCATACTTAAATAATTTATGATTTGTAATCATAAAAAGTGCTACAAGGTAGAAATACAGACCAGGCTTCCTGAAGCTAATGAGAAATAGAATGATGAGTTCTACTTCTCTTTCCACTTCTTGTCCCTGAGGAAAACAAGGTGTTCTGAGATTTGGATATATTTTACTAATAAGCACAGAAGAACACACAGAGTAAAAGACCAAAAACAGAAAAAGTCACGATACTGCAAGAGATGTTGACAGTTGGGCTGGGCGCAGCGGCTCAACACCCAGTGTGTGTGAGTTGAGCAAGTGGCCCAGTTCTAGCACTTTAAGAGGCCAAAGCGGGAGGATCGCTTGAGCTCAGGAGTTTGAGACCAGCCTGGGCAACATAGCAAGATCCCATCTCTACAAAAATTATAAAAATGTGCCAGGCGTGATGATGTGTACCTGTAGCCCTAGCCCCGAAGGCTAAGGTGGGAGGATCACTTAAGCCCAAGAGTTCAAGGCTGCAGGTATGATTGCGCCACTGCATTCCAGCCTGGATGACAGAGTGAGACCTGTCTAAAAATCAAATTTAAAAACAAATTAACTACCTACCAACAGAAAAAAAAAGTAGTTAAAAAAAGAAACAAGTTAACAGTGGTTATCTCTGGATACTGTGGTTACAGGTGCTTTTATAGTGTTCATTTTCTTCTACAATGGTTGTAAGTACTTTCACAATTAGAATATATATTTTTTGGGGGGTGGGCAGGGGTTGAGTCTCACTCTGTCACCCAGGCTGGAGTGCTGTGGTATGATCTCTGCTCACTGCAACCTCCACCTCCCAGGTACAAGCGATTCTCCTGCTTCAGCCTCCCAAGTAACTGGGAGTGCAGGAGTACACCACTACACCCAGCTAATTTTTGTATTTTTAGTAGAGATGGGGTTTCACCATGTTGGCCTAGAACTCCTGACTTCAGATGATCCACCCACATCGGCCTCCCAAAGTGCTGGGATTACAGGTGTGAGCCACTGTGCCTAGCCAGAAAAATATTTTTTTAAAACAAGTAGTCAGTAGTTATGAGACTTGAGGCTCATTTTCATCTCAGACTCAGAGAAACTCCTGGCTGGTTGGCTAGCTTTTCACTTCAGTAGGAGATTATTACAGTTCATTTCTTGACATGGAAGTCATCCATGCAATAGATTTGCTTATCACCTCCTTGTGCCAACTTATTGTATTAGTCATTACTTCCTTGGAGATAACAGTTGGGAAAGAGTAATTCGAAATATGTGACAAATATGGAAATAGCTACAATGGGAAGTACAGCACCTAGAAGTTTTTCCAAGACAGGCAGATGATTAGGCTAGAAAGTGGGAAGGTCAAGAATGGAATTTCTAAGGAATGGCACTGAGATAGACTTCGAAGGATGGGTAATATTTTAAGAGACAGAAATAAGGCCGGGTGCAGTGGCTCACGCTTGTAATCCCAGCACTTTGGGAGGCCGAGGAGGGTGGATCGCAAGGTCAAGAGATCGAGACCATCCTGGTCAACATGGTGAAACCCCGTCTCTACTAAAAATACGAAAATTAGCTGGGCATGGTGGCGCACGCCTGTAGTCCCAGCTACTCGGGAGGCTGAGGCAGGAGAATTGCTTGAACCCAGGAGGCGGAGGTTGCGGTGAGCCGAGATCGTGCCATTGCACTCCAGCCTGGGTAACAAGAGCGAAACTCCGTCTCAAAAAAAAAAAAAAAAAAAAAGAGACAGAAATAAAGTGTAGCTACCATTTATTAACACTCAAAGGCCAGACACTTTACAGTACATTATCTTAGTTAATTCTCACACAATTGTATGGGGTAGATTTTTATTTTTTCCACTTTACAGATGAAGAAACTGAGGATCAGAGAGATAACTTATGGGGGAATTAGGGTTTGGAATTTGGCCTGTGGCTGCAAAGATAATCGCTTCCTCTCTGTCTCCCATGCAGAAGGAACAGCCTGAGGAAAGGCAGGCAGGCAGGAACATTGGGTGCTTTTTTGGAAGAATCGTTCCACTTGGACTAGAGAATAGAAAGTAAGCCTGGAAAGAGGATTGGGAGCAAATGCACAAGGCCTCGAATGCCAGACATTTAATTCATTAGACAATAGAAAGACAAGGACGTTTTCTGAGCAGAGTAATGAAATCCAAGATAGACTTCATGAGAAACAGTCGAACAATAAGATGGGTTGGTTTCAGGGGAAATTGGAAGGGAGGGTATCAGCTGGAAGGTTTCTGTGCTAGTTCAGGAACACATAATGAAAGCCTGAATTAAGGTGGTAACATAAGAACAGAAAAGAATGGAAAGATAAGCAAGACATCTTATAGGCAGCCCCTGATGAAATTAGCATCTAATTGGATGTAGGGTTCAAGGGATAGAGAAATCAAAGGTGACTCTAAGGCCTCAGACCTGGACAACTGGATGGATAATGATGACATTAACAGGCTGTGGGGAAGGGTCAGAAGAAGCTAGCTTTCAAGGCTGGGAACAGTGGCTCATGCCTGTAATACCAGCACTTTGGGAGGCTGAGATGGGAGGATCGCTTGAACCCAGCAGTTTAAGACTGGTCTGGGCAACATAGTGAGACTCACATCTCTACAAAAATTTTAAAAATAAAAAAAAATAGCCATGTGTGGTGGTGCATGCTTGTAGTCCTTCAGTCCTAGCTACTCAGAAAGCTGAGAGGCTGAGGCAGGAGAATCCCTTGAGCCTGGGAGTCTGAAGCTGCAGTAAGCCATGATCATGCCACCACACTCCAGCCTGGGTGACAGAGCAAGACCTTGTCTCCAAAAAAAAAAAAAGAAAGAGAAAGGTTATAGCAGGAAGGCAGTGAATTCAGCTGTGGGTATATTTTTGTCTCAAGTGTTAATGAGACACTCAGATGATGAAACCTGAAAGGCCATTGGCCAATTTGGGCTAAAGCTTGAGAGAGGAATAAAGACCGCAGGGAGTGATTGTGGGGATCACGTAGCTAGAGGTGATTATTGGAGCCACAGCAATAGATGATATTGCTAAAGAACTGAGTGAAGACCCAAAAGAGCTTTAGGGGCCAGGGAAAGGAAGAACTGTAAAGAAAACAGAAGAGTCATAAGAGAGAAAGGAGGAGAGATGTGAATTTTCAAGACCAAAAGCGAGAGGAGGACGGTTTTCAGAAAGGGGCTCGGCTAGGCGCGGTGGCTCATACTTGTAATCCCAGCACTTTGGGAGGCCAAGGTGGGCAGATCACAAAGTCAGGAGATGGAGACCATCCTGGCTAACATGGTGAAGCCCTGTCTCTACCAAAAATACAGAAAATTAATCCTGGCGTGGTGGCGCACGCTTGTAGTCCCAGCTACTTGGGAAGCTGAGGCAGGAGAATTGCTTGAACCCGGGAGACGGAGGTTGAAATGAGCTGAGATTTTGCCACGGCACTCCAGCTTGGCTGACAGAGTGAGACTCTATCTCAAAAAAAAAAAAAAAAAAAAAAAAAAAAAGGTGGGGGCTCATGATGAACAGTATTGAGTGCTGCTAAAAGTTTGAGGGTTCTGATCACTGAAAAGCTTTTGGATGTTTAGACTGGGAGATCTCAGGTGACCTTGGAAAGTAAGAAGGCTTTAGATACCTACAGATTTGAGGAAATGAAGGTATACAGCTTCAAGGGTGAGTTGTGAGGTGATGAAAAAAGTGGCTGAAAAAAAAAGGAGAAAGAAATTACAAAGAAAAGAAAAAGAAAAAAAATGGCTCCATTTAACAACGCTAGTAATTTATTAAAGATTTGTTGAGAACCTACTGTGTGACCTTCTTTCATATCAGTGTGAGGAGTCCCAAGAAACAGAAACAACCATCCTCATCTTCACCTACTAAAAGCCTCACCCACCTCTTCTTATGGTGCTGATCTTATTGAGTTAGAATCACATACCATACAATTTGCCTTCTTAAAACAGAGACTTCAGTGGTTGTAGTACATTCATAGATGTGTGTCACTATGGTGCTATTTTATTTTTTGGGATGGAGTTTTCCTCTTTTGCCCAGGCTGGAGTGAATGGCACAATCTCGGCTCACTGCAACCTCTGCCCCCCGGTTCAAGCGATTCTCCTGCCTCAGCCTCCTGAGTAGCTGGGATTATAGGAATCTGCCATCATGCCTGGCTAATTTTTGTATTTTTAGCAGAGATGGGGTTTCGCCATGTTGGCCAGGCCGGTCTTGAACTCTTGACCCCAGGTGATCCACCCACCTCAGCCTCCCAAAGTGCTAGGATTATAGGCATGAGCCTCTGCACCCGGCAGACTATGGTGCTAATTTTAAAGGAGGAAAGTTTGGGAATTAAGTTTGGAAGTCAGGATTTTTGTAACTTATGCTGTAAATGAGAGAGGGAGAGGACCCCAACCACCAGAACAAATTCTCTATTCCTACCCTCACCAGCAGCATCAGTGGACCCAGTGCGAGGCCACAAAGGTGCTTTGCCTACCATGGCCACTGGGTGGCAGCAGGACCCTGGCCCCATGTCTGTCCATAGGGAGACCCTGCTCTTTTCTGGAGGTAAAACAGCAGATAACCCAGTTTGGAGGGCTGAGCCCTCAGAGGGGCCCTAATCTACAAACCAGTTCTCTCCCAGCTTCTTCCTATACCTTACCATTTTTTCCCCTCTGGGTAACTCTGCAGGTTCAGATCTGGGCCTGCTAACTTTATCATTCTTGAGGCCTAGTAGTGGCCCCTGTTAAACTGGCTCCTCTGAGAAGCAGACACCAAGGCTGGACAACTATGTGTGTTTTTCTTGTGGGAGAGACATCTGTGAGAGAAAACAGGGAGCTGAGTAAGGCTGAGGCACTGGCAGGAAGTGGGGAAAGTCCCGCCTGAGTGAAGGAGAAAGGGTAGGAGGAACGGGAGGACGGCTGTGGTGTGTAGTCGAAGGGAGGTTCAGTGAGACCTCTCGGGGGCCACAACAGGCCATCAGGGAGTTCTGTGTCTCCCAGAACTGGGCTTGCCTTCGCATCCCCGCCACGCTCAACTCCTGCAAAGATGCTCCGGGTGGGAGCAGGCCTGGGGCAGTGCAGCCCAGGTGAATGTCTTGGTCAGCTGCCCTGCCTGGAATCAGAGGTCTCTGAGGCCCATTCGCACTGCCTCCCTGCCTTCCTTTGAAGGAAGGGACAGCCTCAGCCCTTGAGAGTCTCTACCAAGGGCCACATATGCTCTCCACCTCTCAGGGAGACAACTCAACCCTCACCTCTCACCTCGTGTGCTGATTTCACACCTTGATCTCACTTCCTTCTCTCTACACCCTCCTCCCCATGGCTCCTCCCATGCCCTGAATCAGCCTCTGTGCCTGCTCTTCTGGATGAATCCTGGCACACTCACCCTCACAAGCAAGCCCTACATTTCCATGCCTCTGCCTTTGGCTGCTTCTTGCTTAGAAGCCCTAAAACATGAAGGAGGTCATGGGATTATTTGGGTGTTGGCTTCAGCCCCGATCCCAGGTGCCAGCCTGCCCTGACTGGAAGCTAGCTGGCCAGAGCCAGGCCCCATTCCTTTCCTGGGGGGCCTCTGTTTCTCAGGTGACCATCTATCCTCTGGTGCCAGAGTTGGTGGTGAGGTCCCAGCCTCAGCTGAGCCTCATAGACCTCCCTGATCTACGTGACAGGCAGCCATAGCTTTGCCAGGTGGCTCAGAGAGCCAGGTAGCTCTTGGGGATCAGAAAAAAGACGTTGGCACTTGTCTGGGGGAAAGCAGAGGTTTGGTAGAGTGCATGTTAGGGGAAACCAATGATGGGTTCTTGGAGTGTCCTGGGGACCGGCAGGGTCCACAGCCCCTTTTGGGGCTCTGTGGGTGCCGTTGAGGCTGTGAGAACTGAGGTGGGGCTGAGGGGCCTGCTGTGCATGGGGCTCCAGGCTGGGCTCCCCTCTCTCCCTGGCTGGTCCTCAGCTGCAGGCTTGGGAGGGATGGGATAAAGGCAGCTGGCTTTCTGGATTGCTGCCTAAAAGGAGGACATGGGGACACCAAAGATTCTGCAAGAGCATATCTGGGCCAGATGATATTGCAAATCCAGAGTCCCTTAGGACATGAGCAGAAATAACTCTGGGCTTGAAAAGGAAATCCAGCCAACCCCGGGTGTGGGAACAGCAGAAAAACAGCATGGAAATTCACCTGATGACATTAATGTACACCTTAAATGCAGAAGGTAAAGCTGAGGGCTAGCATGGGGTTTTCTCTTTCTCTTTTGGGTGGGGAGAGATGGGAAGAGAGATGGAGTTGAGGGTTAGAGTAGGATGATGAAGCCTTTAGCTGACCTGGGGAGTCTTCCAGACTGTAGCGTGCCCAGGGGCCAGGCCTCCAGGGCTTGTGCAGCAGGGAATGTGATCACGAGGGAAGTGGTGAATGGTGGTAGGGCAGGGGAGATGCAGCCAGCAAGTGTCCCTCTGACTTTCTGCTTAGCATGTTTGTTCTGTGGCTGGGGAGAACAAATTACTAGACACAATATATTAAGTACCCAGTGCACACCTAGCAGATGTTAGGTACAGACAAATCCCCACCCCAGGGCCCCCAGCCTGGTACAACTTTTCTGAGCCTTGCAAAATAGAGGTAAATACATGGGCAAATATTAATAGATTGTCAAAGCGCCAAAGTGCACATAAATAGACACTTAAAAAACAAACACAGAGTGACTCTTATCACCAGCCCATTCTCTCCCCCTACCTGATTCTAGGGGCATCTCTTAGGAAGGGCACCCCTCTCTCTTCCCTGAACTCCTAACCTGTGTAATATGGTGTGCTTACACTCTGCCTTCATCAGATGCTGGTCTGCCCAGTTTGCTATTGTGCTTTGTCCTGCTTCTCTTAGAAATCTGTGAGCTCCCCAGGGGTGGGAGCAGAGCTTTGGCTCCATTCTCCCCGACACAGAGCAGAGAACTGACTTTCTGCTGGGCACAGGGGAGGTTCAGTCAACACCCTGTCCCCAGGTGGCTACGTGGGGCTAGAGGCATGGAATGAGAGAAGCAGGCTCTTGGCTGAGGAAGAGCCCTGGGGGAGTGCTGAGGAGATCTTGGCCTCAGGCACAGCCAGCTGCCCTCTGGACCTCACCGCCCTGCTGTGGCCAGCTCAGCTGCTGTGTCAGTGCAAAGCCAGGGTGACATCAGCTGCCGGAGAGGTTACTGTCAGGCAAAGGGAAGGCCGAGGGAGAGCTGGCTGGCTGCCGCACAAGGCTAGATGGACTCAGGAAAAGGTTCCCCTGTAGGGGAAGCAGCAGCTTGGGAGGGGCAGTTGGGAAGAGAGAAGCAAAAGGGGTGAAGGGCCAGGAATGGCCAGGGCCTGTTCCTTTCACCTCCAGCAGGGAGAGAGGCATGGGTTCTGAACTCAAGAGAGTTGTGACCTTCCTCGGAGCACTCTTAGCAACTGCAGGAAGAAAATGGGGGTGTACCTCTCTACGACCACGAAGGCAGCACGGGGGGCCAGGCACAGTGGCTCATGCCTATAATCCCAGCCTTTTGGGAGGCCGAGGTGGGCGGATTGCGAGCTCAGCAGTTTGAGTCCAGCCTGGCCAACATGATGAAACCCTGTCTCTACTAAAATATAAAAATTAGCCAGGTGTGGTGGTACGCACCTGTAATCCCAGCTAATTGGGAGGCTGAGGCAGGAGAATTGCTTGAACCTGGGAGGCGGAGGTTGCAATGAGCAGAAATCGTGCCGCTATACTCCAGCCTGGGCAACAGAGCAAGACTTCGTCTCACCAA
>NW_016107386.1:3735162-3745603 GCF_001604975.1 Cebus imitator | reverse complement strand
AAAAAAAAAAAAAAAAAAAAAAAAAAGAAAGAGAAAAGAAAAAAGGCAACTGGAGGGCAAGCTCCTCTTCTCTCTTTTCTGTGGCTCCGAAGTTGAGCAGGGCTGGAGAGACCTTCCCTTCGGCTTGTTTATTTGCTGTTGGAGGTCCTGGGCCTCCAATGTGTTCATCCTAGATGGCTTCCTCAGAAAGGGGTAGCCTTCCAGGCTGGGGGAGGACCCCCTGTGAGCCTCCAGAGGAGGGAGAGAGAAGCCTGTGGCCTGGAAAAAGGCATCTTTGTAAGGTCAGACCACCGCAGAACTCTCTGGCCCGGGTCCTGGTCCTAAGGCCTTTGTCCCCAGGCCTCATCTGCCAGGACTGTCAGTCTCCATCTCACACATTCTGCCCTTGAGACATCACACGCACTATCTGATCCGAGGACCTACCTCCGGGCCCCAGGGGTAGGTAATAAGTTGGTGGAGGCCTCTCCCCTAGTATACACACCTGTGTGTGCAGACATTCCCGTGCGCGAGCACACACGGAAAGGGCTGGAGTGAGAGGAAGGCCGTGGCTCTGTGGATGGTGTGGAGAGACAGATGCTGCCAACACAGGGAGCTGTGCAGGGCTATGCACTGGTCTCTTCTCTACGGGGGAGGGCGTGCTGCACCATCTCTCCAGGCTGGGGCCCAGGAGGAGCCATATTTGAGGGTTCTTCTTCATAGAATGTCAGTTCAGTCTTCCCTTCTCCACATTCACCTTTAATGGTCCCTTGGGATTTAGCAGCACCATCTCCTCCAGGAAGTCTTCCCTGGTTCTCAGGAGGTGGTCTGGAGTGTACCTTTCCTCTGGAACCTATAGCACGATCATCTAGAGTTATAAAGATCTCCAGCCGGACGCGGTGGCTCACACCTGTAATTGCATCACTTTGGGAGGCTGAGGCAGGCAGATCACGAGGTTGGGAGTTTGAAACCGGCCTGGCCAACATGGTGAAACCTCATCTTTACTAAAAACACAAACATTAGCCGGTCATGGTGGTACGTGCCTGTAATCCCAGCTACTCAGGAGGCTGAGGTAGGAGAATTGTTTGAGCCCCAGAGGTGGAGGTTGCAGATCGTGTCACTGCACTCCAGCTTGGGTGACAGAGCAAGACTCTGTCTCAAAAAACAAAAAGAGATCTCCTTACGATGGTGAACTGCTCAAGGTCACCTATGATCTCCTGTGACCTCAGCTCTTACCACTGTGTCTGGGACCCATGTGGGTATTCCACAAAAAGTCCCAGAATGAGTGAATTAATATACTCAGAGAAGTGTGGGGCCCAACCTCTTGTTTTCCCCAATCTCCTCCAGAGGCCAGTGGTGACCAGACAGGCTCCATAAAGGCAGAATAGCCTGAGTCTGGCAGGAGGAGGAGTCACTCTCTCCATTGGATACTGGACAGGAAAGAGCCCACATCCAGGAAGGACCCTGCCCTATTCTCTTGGCACAGAGCACGGATTCAGGCAACCTCTGGGACAGGAGCTGGCTTCTATCCCTTCCCCACATTGCCCTGTCATGGGAAAGGCTGAGAGGACCAGTGTTAGGAGGGAACTTTCTGCAGCTCTGGCCTCTTGCCCAGTGTCATGATGCCATGGGCAGTGTGGATGGACAGAGCCATGGGCTTGGCTGGATGACAATGTGTCTCAGCATGCTTGTTTATTTGAGCAAGCTGACACTTTAATCTCAGGATCTGGAATGGCTGAAGTGACAGTGGCTGGGAGAGGGCTTGGGCTTAGCACCCGCCAGTCACGGGGAAGAGAATGTGCCTAGTTTCAGACACTGAAGCGCTAGGGCCTGGATACTGGACAGGAAAGAGCCCAGGAAGGGATGATGTTTTCTTATTTACATCCAAAGTTTGGCTTAAATCTGGGTTTTTAAAAAATGTAAAAGGGTGAGGAAGGAGAAGGGAAGGAACTGAGACCGGGGACAGCCCTGAGGTCCCGGAGCATTTGTGGGGCCTATAGTCAGTCCACGTATAAACCTCACCTCTCCAGGTTCAGAGCCTTTGTGGCTATTTCTAGCCTTTCCTTGCAAGGAGCCCAGAAAGATGAAAGGAAGGGAATGGTAAGTGGGCTGTCCGGGTTACATGCTGATCCCCCTTTCTCTGGTTGGCAGCTGGCTGGGGACAGGACACCCACAGATCCTCCAGCCCCCACCCCTGAGCTGCAATTCATTTCCTTTCTTTCTACAGATGAATGTACCACAATTGCAGACATGTGTCCTGAAGTCTCCTCTCCTAATGTGTCAATAAGAGAGAAGAGGGAAGCCAACACTGTCCCCAGAGCTGGGCCTGTCCATGCCATAAACAGGCGTGCAGGGGAGTCACATGGGTTCCTGGGATAAAGGCCACACATGCAAAAAGCCTATCACACGCACCGTCATCCTTTCCCCAAAACTTGGGGAGGCCAGAGCCAGATGTACCAATTCTCACCTCCAAGGAAAGACGTGAGAGTTTAAAGCTGCCTTCCCCCTCCCCACTTGCATTAAAAGAGAAAGCCAGAGCCAGTGGCTTAAACCTATAATCCCAACACTTTGAGAGGCTGAGGTGGGTGGATCACTTGAGCCCACAAGTTCGAGACCAGCCTGGACAACACAGTGAGACCCTATCCCCATTATATTTCTTATAAAATATAGAATAATAATAAAAGAAAGAGCAAGTCAGAAATGAAGCTCAGACTAGAGTTGGAAGAAGAAGAAACAGGCTCTGGAATCCTGCTCTTTAATATCCCTCCAGGGCTCAGCTTATTTCCTGAGCTCTGGAGGGATATAAAAGCTCTTGTGTCATCCCCTTAACCCCTGTGAAATAGAGGAAGAAATGGAAACTTGCAGAGGCGTGGTCTGGTCAGTCATGAAGCAATCCAGACTCAATAGCAGAATGCCCAGCACTCCAGAGTCTTCAACGTTGAGTCCAGGGAGCAGACACCAACAAACCATCAGAAAGACCACCGCATGGTGAAACCCCATCTCTACTAAAAATACAAAAATTAGCCAGGTGTGGTGACATGTGCCTGTAGTCCCAGCACTTTGGGAGGCTGAGGCAGGTAAATTACTTGAGCTCAGGAATTCCAGACCAGCCTGGCCAACTTGATGAAACCCCATCTCTACTGAAAATACAAAATTAGCTGGGCATGGTAGTGGGTGCCTGTATTCCCAGCTACTCGGGAGGTTGAGGCACAAGAATTGCTTGAACCTGGGAGGTGGAAGTTGTAGTTTGCCGAGATCACACCACTGCACTCCAAGCACCACTGCACTCCCAGTGGAGCAAGCCTCCATCAGAAAGAAAGAAAGAAAGAGAGAGAGAGAGAGAGAGAGAAAGAAAAAAAGAAAGGAAGGAAGGAAGGGAGGAAGGGAGGGAGGGAGGGAGAAGGAAGGAAGGAGAGAGAGAAAAAGAAAAGAAGAAAGAAAGAGAAAAAGAAAGAAAGAAAAGAGAGAAAGAAAAAAGAAAAAGAACCGGGTATGGTGGCTCACACCTGTAATCCTAGCAGTTTGGGAGGCCGAGGTGGGTGGATCACCTGAGGTCAGGAGTTCAAGACTAGCCTGGCCATCATGGTGAAACCCCATCTTTAAAAAAAAGAAAAAAAATAGAAAAAAGAGAAAGAAAGAGAGGGAGAAAGAAAGAAAGGAAAGAAAGAAAGTAAGTTAGTTGCCTGGGACTCTGGAGTCTTCAACATGAGTCCATGGAGCAGAGAAACACCAACAAACTATGAGAAAGACCACCATGCAGAGTGCGCCCATGGATTTCAAAACTCTTGCCCAGGGCCAGGCGCAGCGGCCACCACTATAGTCCCAGCACTTTGGGAGGCCAAGGTGAGTGAATCACTTGAGGCCAGGAGTTTGAGACCAGCCTGACCAGCATGGCAAAACCCTGTCTCTGCTAAAAATTAACCAGGCATGGTGGCAGGTGCCTGTAATCCCAGCTACTTGGGAGACTGAGGCAGAAGAATCACTTGAACCTGGAAGGTGGAGGTTGCAGTGAGCTGAGATCACACCACCACTCCAGCCTAAGGGGCAGTGAGACTTTGTCTCATAAAAAACAAAAAACAAAAAAAACCCTTGCCCAGGCCACATCGGGGTCAACAAGGAGGATGTCTTCATAGATGTGGCAACCGACTTTGCAGCCAAAGTGACTCATAGTCACCAGAGATGAGAAAGGGCAAAATGACGATGCCCCACAAGTCTGCTTCTGCCCCGAAAACTCTGGAAAGCTCTGGGAGTGGACCACCCTCCTCTCTCCGCCCCCCGGAGGACACCCCTTCCAGGGACGTCATGATTTCCCAAGGAACTCTACCACATTGTTATTGAGCTGCTTAGACTGAGAAACCTGAAGCCATGCTCGAAGTGACAAATGACCGGTGATTCCAGAGAAGCCTCTGCAGGAGGCAGGGCGGGGGACGGAGGGCGGGGGGGGCGGTGGCCAATGCCACTCTGACAAGGACCTCCACTGTGCAAGAGGCACCACACTGTCTCATCTCTCTGGACAGTGACCTGCTCAGGGTCATGTCCTTTCTTCGTGGGTGGACAGAAATTTTGACAGGACAATCAACATCTTTGCCCTCTTAGCAGTGAGATGAGGAGAGAAATCCTCTGAATGATCCTCCTTCCCACCAGGTGCTCCTAGGAGGAAAAAGGTCAGGTAAATGCAACAGCTCAGGTGCTAGAGATAGCTCAGCTGCCAGAACTCTGCTGGAAAGCAAAATCCAATAAGAGTGAGGGAGCAGAATTATCAGAAAGATTCCTACCCTGGCAGACGTCAGGTAAGGAGGAAAGTCTGGATTAAGAGACTTGGGCTCTGCTGGCCAGCTCTGCCGTGGGGCTCCTTCCTGGAGCTATCTATGCTCTTGGAAATAGCTTCATCTGATGGAGAGTCTGCCTACACTGGGGCCAGTTCTGGAAACATCCATAATGGCATGTCCTGATTACTGTATTTGTACCCTAAACGGGAGCCAGAAAAGCCATAGCCAAGTGTGAATTCAGCTAGGAAAATTATAGACACAACGCCTGCAACACCGGGTGTAAAGGGCAAGTGGACACTGAGTTAAGAAACAAAACCAGGCGGGACACAGTGGCTCACGCTTGTAATCCCAGCACTTTGGGAAGCCGAGGCAGGCAGATCGCCTAAGCCCAATAGTTTGAGACCAGCATGAGCAATATGGCAAAACCCTGTCTCTCAAAAAAAAATAAATAAATAAAATAAAATTAGCAGGTCATGGCAGCTAGTCTCGGCTACTCAGAGGGCTGAGGTGGGAGGACTGCTTGAGCTCACAGAGGTGGCAGTGAGATGAGACTGTGCCGCTGCACTCCAGCGTGGGAGCCAGAGTGAAACTCTGTCTCAAAACAAAACAAAAACACAAAAAAGAGCTTTGCTTGGGTTCCTCTTGAGCAAAGATGATGCCAGAATCTTGAAAGTTCATGCATTTTATAGAACAACTTACTCTAAATCCCCTTACCTTTTTTTCTGCACCTGACATTTATGTTTATTTTGTTGGTTGTCTCTCCCCCATGGAACTTGGTCACCAGTGTCCCTAGCTCCAACTATAGTGCCTTGTCCATAACAAGGCCTCAATAAACATCGGTTGCATTTTGAATGAATGCATGAGGCAAACTTAGGACACCCTTTTCTGGGCTCATACTCTGGTTTCCAACCCTTGCTAATTTTTTTCAGTTGAGATATAATTACTTCACAATAAAATGTGCAGATCACAAGCATTCGGTTTGATGAATCTTGACAATTGTACATTCTCATGTAACCACCACCCAAATCAAGACATAGAACATTTTCTGGAGGGCCGGGTGTGGTGGCTTATGCCTGTAATCTCAACACTTTGGGAGGCTGAGGTAGGAGGATCACTTGAACCTAGGAGTTTCAGACCAGTCTGGGCAACATGCAATGACCTTGTCTCTACAAAATAAAAAAATTAGCTGGGTATGGTGGCACATGCTTGTGGTTTCGGCCACTTGGGAGGAGAAGGTGGGAGGGTCACTTGAGCCTGGGAGGTCGAGGCTGCAGTGAGCCATGATGACACTACTGCACTCCAGTCTGGGTGACAGTGAGACCCTGTCAAAAAAAAAAAAAAAAATTGCCAAGTGCAGTGGCTTATGCCTGTAACCCCAGCACTTTGGGAGGCCGTGGTGGGTGATCACCTGAGGTCAGAAATTTGAGACCAGCCTGGCCAACATAGTGAAAAACCATCTCTACTAAAAATACAAAAATTAGCCAGGCGTGGTGGCAGGCCTGTAATCCCAGCTATTCAGGAGGCTGAGACAGGAGAATTGCTTGAACCCAGGAGGCAGAGATTGCAGTGAGCCAAGATGGTGCCACTGCACTCCAGCCTGGATGACAGAGCAAGACTCTGTCTCAAAAAAAAAAAAAAAAAAAAAAAAATACAGACCATGTTTAGTTTTCTAAGAGACTGCGTCTTTCTTTCTTTCTTTTTTTTTTCAGATAGAGTCTTGCTCTCTCAACCAGGCTGAAGCGCAGTGGTATGATCACAGCTCACTGCAACCTCTCCCTCCTGGGTTCAAGCAATTCTCCTGCCTCAACCTTATGAGTAGCTGGGATTACAGGCACAGGCTACTACACTACACCCAGCTAATTTTTGTATTTTCAGTAGGGACGGGTTTTCGCCATGTTGGCCAACCTGGAATCGAACTCATGACCCTAAGTGATCTGCCCACCTCAGCCTCCCAAAGTTCTGGGATTACAGGCGTGAGCCACTGCACCCATTGAAACTGCCAGTCTTCCAAAGTGGCTGCTGCATTTCCATTGACAATATAAGAGGGTTCCTGTTGCCCTACATCCTCATCAGCATCAGATGTCAGCGTTCTGGATTCTGGTGATTCTAATAGGTATGTAGTAGTAACTTGTTGTTTAATTTGCATTTCCCTGATATCAAGCATTTTCCTATGCTTATTGGCCAGCTCTATTTATTTATTTATTTTTTGGTGAGACGTATGTTCAGGTCTTTGGCCCATTTTAAAATTGGGTTATGCATTTTCTTATTGTTGAGTCTCAAGAGTTCTGTGTATTTTGTGTAACGGTCCTTCACCAGGTAATGTCTTTTGCAAATATTTTCTCCCAGTCTGTGGCTTGTCTTTTAATTCTCTTCACAGTGTTTTTCACAGAGCAGAAAATTTTAATTGTAATGAAGTCCAATTTATCAATTATTTATTTCATAGATGATGCCTTTCACATATTTAAAAAGTCATTGCCAAACCCAAGGCTCACCTAGATTTTCTCCATGTCATCTTTGAGGAGTTTTACAGTTTTACATTTACAGTTAGGTCTATAATCCATTTTGAGTTAGTATTTGGGAATGGTGTAAGGTCTGTGCCTAGATTTGTGTTTTTGGAGTGTAGATGTCCAGTTGTTCAAGCACCATTTACTGTTTACTTCCATTGCATTGTCTTTGCTCCTTTGTCAAAGATCAGCTGACTATTTTTAGGTGGGTCTATTTGAGGGGATCTCTATTTTGTTCCATTAATCTATTTGTCTATTTCCTTTTTTGTCTGTTGCATTAGCTAGGACTTCCAGCACAATGTTGAAAAGGAGTGGCTGGGTGAGGGGGCTCACGCCTGTAATCCCAGCACTTCGGGAGGCCGAGGCGGGCGGATCACCTGAGGTCAGAAGTTCGAGACCAGTCTGGCCAACATGGTGAAACCCTGTCTCTATAAAAAAAAAAAAAAAAAAAAAAAAAAAAAAAAAAAAAAAAAAAAAAAAAAAAAAAAAAAAAAAAAAAAAAAATTAATAAAAAAAAAAAAAAGAAAAGGAGTGATGAGATGAGACATCCTTGCCTTGTTCCTGAAGTTCATTCTTTTTTATTGTCTATTGCATGAATATTCCATAAATTGTTTATCCATTTTCCTATTGATGAACTTTTGTAATATTCCCTATTTGAAGCTATTCTAAATGAAACTACCATAAATTTTCTCGTATAAGTCTTTTTGTGGGCATATGTTTCATTTTGCTTGAGGAAATTCCTAGGAATTAAATGGCTGGGTCTTAGGATAGATGAATATTTAACATTACAAGAAACTGCCAAATTGTTTTCCAAAGTAGTTGTATCACATCATGCTCCCACCAGCAATGTATGCGAGTTCCAGTTGTTCTCAGTCTTTTTTAACTTGGTCATTCTAGTAAGTGTGTAGTGGTATCTCATTTTAGATTTTTTTTTTTTTTTTTGAGATGGAGTCTCACTCTGTCGCCCAGGCTAACATGTAATGGCACGATCTCGGCTCACTGCAACCTCCGCCTCCCGGGTTCAAATGATTCTCCTGCCTCAGCCTCCCGAGTAGCTGGGATTATAGGCATGTGTCACCGCACCCGGCTAATTTTTGTATTTTTAGTAGAGACAGGTTTCACCATGTTAGCCAGGATGGTCTCGATCTCCTGATCTCGTGATCCTCCCTCCTCGGCCTCCCAAAATGCTGGGATTACAGGCATGAGCCACCACGCCTGGATGGCTTTTTTTTTTTTTTTTAAGACAGAATTTTGCTCTTTTCACCCAAGCTGGAGTGCAGTGGTGCGATCTCAGCTCACTGCAACCTCCACCCCCAACCCCTAGGTTCAAGCAATTCTTCTGCCTCAGCCTCCCGAGCAGCTGGGATTATAGGCACCCGGAACCGTGCCCAGCTAATTATTTGTATTTTTAGTAGGTTTTGCCATGTTGCCCAGCCTGATCTAGAACTCCTGACCTCAGGTGATCCACCTGCCTTGGCCTCCCAAAGTGCTAGGATTACAGGCATAAGCCACCATGCCCAGTCTTAAGTTGTTTTAAAAAACAAACAAACAAAAATAAATAAACAACTTTTCTTATTGAGATATAATTTATATACCATAGAATTCATCCATTTAAATCAGACAATTAATGGCTTTTAGTATACTCACAGGTGTGCATTCATCACCACAATCAATTTTAGAACATATTTATTACTCCAAAAATAAACCCTGAATTCCTTAGCCATCACCCCCCAACATCCTCCATCCTCCTTCAAAACCCTGGGCAACCACCAATCTACTTTCTCTATATATAAATGTGCCAATTCTGGACATTTCATATAAATGGAACCAAACAACATGTGGGACTTTATTTCACTTAGCCTGTGACTGACTTCTTTCACTCAGCATTATATTTTTAAAGCTCATTTATGTTATAGTATCTACCAGTACTTTATTCTTTTCTATTCTCAAATAATATTCCATTATGTGGGTATCCCACATCTTCTTCTTATTATTATTAGAGACAGGGTCTTACTCTGTCACCTAGGCTGAAGTGCAGTGTCACAATCATAGTTCACTGTAACCTCAAACTCCTGGCTCAAGCGATCCTCCCACCTCAGCCTCCAGAGTAGCTAAAACTACAGGCACATACCGCCATGCCTGGCTAATTTTTATTTTTTAATTTTCTTTTTTTGTGCTTATTTTCTTTCTTTTTTGTTGTTTTGAGACAGGGTCTCACTTTGTTACCCAGGCTGGAGTGCAGAGCTCACTGCAGTCTTGACTTCCTGGGCTCAAGTGATACTCCTGCCTAGCCTCCCAATTAGCTGGGACTATAGACACATGCCTCCATGCCCAGCTAATACTTTTTTCCTTGAAACAGGGTATCACTCTGTTGCCTAGGCTGGAGTGCAGTGGCATAATAATAGCTCACGGCAGCCTCCCCCTACTGGGCTCACGCACTTCTCCAGCCTCACTGCAACCTCCATCTCCTGGGTTCAAGTAATTTTCCTGCCTCAGCCTCCCAAGTAGCTGGGATTACAAGAGCTCATCACCAAGCCCAGTTAATTTTTGTATTTTTAGTAGAGACGAGGTTTCACCATCTTGGCCAGGCTGGTCTTGAACTCCTGACCTCGTGACCCACCCGCCACGGCCTCCCAAAGTGCTGGGAGTCCAGGCGTGAGCTACTGCGCCTGACCTAAAACAATTATTTTTAGTATAGACAAAGTCTTGCTCTTGCTATGTTCCTCAGGCTGTATTTTTGTTGTTGAGACAAGGTCTCACTATGTTGCCATCATCCTCCCACCTTCTCTTCCCAAAGTGCTGGGATTACAGGCTTGAGTCAGTAGGCCTGGAAACCTCATCTTATTTGTTCATTAGTTGACAGACATTTAGGTTGT
Source organism: Cebus imitator (assembly GCF_001604975.1). Lineage (NCBI taxonomy): Eukaryota > Metazoa > Chordata > Mammalia > Primates > Cebidae > Cebus > Cebus imitator. The sequence continues at coordinate 3,735,478 of NW_016107386.1, read as the reverse complement.
TTCCACTTTTTGGCGATTATAAATAATACTTCTATGAATAATCATATATAAATTTGTGTGAACATACGTTTTCATTTCTCTTGGGTTTATATCTAGGAGTGGAATTGCTGGATCATGGGTAATATTTTGACAGACGGAGTTCAGGGGAAGAAAAACTTGAGAAGATGAAGCATATTTAGAAATCAGCAAGAGCAGGACCGGGTGCGGTGGCTCACGCCTGTAATCCCAGCACTTTGGGAGGCCGAGGTGGCTGGATCAACTGAGGCGGGAGTTCAAGACCAGCCTGACCAACACGGAGAAACCCCGCCTTTACTAA
>NW_016107386.1:3710466-3734952 GCF_001604975.1 Cebus imitator | reverse complement strand
AAAAAAAAAAAAAAAAGAAAGAAAGAGTGTAGGGTTTTTGTTTGTTTGTTTGTTTAGTTTAGTTTTCCTATCTTCTATTGACAAATGTGCAGTTTGATGAAGGTACAAGTGATATTAAGTAGGAAGTGAAAATTAAGGCTGGAACAGGGTGTTCAGATTAAAATCATGAATCACTTCGAATACCCAAATTAAGGAGCATGGACGTAAACAAAATAATAAAAATCAAACTTTTATTTTGAAAATAATACAGGCTCACACCTGTAATCCCAGCACTTTGGGAGGCCAAGGCCAGAGGATCACCTGAGGTCAGGAGTTCGAGAACAACCTGGCCAGCATGGTGAAACCCCGTCTCTACTAAAAATACAAAAGAATTAGCTGAGTAGGGGTAGCGAATGCCTGTAATCCCAGCTACTTGGGAGACTGAGGCAGGAGAATGGCTTGAACCCGGGAGGTGGAGGTTGCGGTGAGCCGAGATCATGCCAGTGCACTCCAGCCTGAGCAACAAGAGCGAAACTCCGTCTCGGAAAAAAAAAAAAAAAAAAAAAATTAAGCAAATCAGACTTTGCAGAGAGAACCTGAAGGGCGGCAGCCCATGTACAGATTTTTACACCACACACCAAGTACTTCTGAGCCATGACTAGATAAGCTGTCTACATCTAAAATCACCCAGTCTTGTTCAGAGCTTCCACACCGGACAGGGAGCCAGGGCTGGAATGCAGGGGTCACTGGCCAGAGAGTTGGCCTGACCCTGAGACCAGTGGCCAGCAAGGGAGCTGCTTAGTCTTCCTCCCAGGAAATCCCAGGTGCTTCTCTTCCAAGAAGCGAATCATTGGCACAACACTGCCTATTTTCTCCCTTTCGCAGAGGAAGGACCCTCGGGCAATATTCAGTATTCGGGGAGACATGGGCCTGGAAGGACACAGGGTGAATGCATAGTCTGCCTGGTTCAGAGCTCTCATGGTAAGGCTGCCGTGACTATGGGCAAGTTATTCCATGTCTTCATATCTCACTTTCCTCACTTTTAAAAAGGAATAATGGGGTAACCACCTCCCAGGGTCACAGTGAGGATTACAGAAAATGATTCTTGTGAATTGGCTGGCAGTAACAATTCGATACCTGCCAGCTATTCTTATTCCACATCCAAGCCCTTTCGCCTGCTGCTGGGTGAAAGCACATGCCAGTGTTTCCTGCCTCTTTCCACGAAGAAGATTCCAAAATTACAATCTGTCACTCCGAAGAATCTCCAAAACGTCCCGCACGCAACCTAGAGGCGAGGGCAAGGGGATGGGACTGCCCGCCCGGGGCCTGAACAGGGTGCGTGCGCGCGGGCACACACACACCAGTCAGTCAGTCCGTACGGCCGGAGTCCGGTGCGGTCCCGGGTGAGCAGCGCGTGGCTGGTGGGCGGGGCAGAGCCATTGTTCGTCCGCGGACCGAGCCCCCGGCGCTCGCCCGAGAGGGAGGCGGGGCTTCCCGCGTCCCCTGAGCTCCCGACCCCGGGGTGGCGGCCACGTCCCCCTGCCAAGCGCCTGGGGGGACGGGAAGATGGGACGGAGTTGTGAGTAGTGGGCTACCCCCGAGGCTTCCCCTCTGTTTCCTAAGAAACTTCCCCAGTGCCCACCCACCCGTTCTCCGTGTGCCCCGGGCCGGTCCTGGGCTAGACCCAGCCCCAAACAGGGACCCCAGCCCCTTCCAGAGAGAAAGCTCCCGACGCGGGATGCCGGGCAGAGGCCCAGCGGCCGGTGGAAAAGAAGCCGAGAAGGAGAAAGGGAGGGGAGGGGGAGCGAGGAGCTGGCGGCAGAGGGAACAGCAGATTGCGCCGAGCCAATGGCAACGGCAGGACGAGGTGGCACCAAATTCCCTTCGGCCAATGACAAGCCGGAGTTTACAGGAGCCTCATTAGCATTTCCCCCTGGGCCGGGGCCGGGGCCGGGGCCGGGCGGTGCGGTGTAGGTGTCGGCAGCATCCCGGCGCCCGGCTGCGGTTGCAGCGAGCCTCGGCCTCTGTCTCCTCCCCGTCCCGCCCTCACCTCCACGCGGGGCCGCCCGCGCTAGTCAACTCCGCGCACTTTGCCCCTGCTTGGCAGCGGATAAAACGGGGGCTGAGGAAATACGGGATACGGTCACCCACTGCCAGCTCTAGCCTTTAAATTCCCGGCTTGGGAACCTCCACGCACTGCGGCTTGGGCCCCTACACCCATCCAGCGTGCACCGGCGAGCTCCGAAGCCGAAGTACCCCGGCGCCCCCGAACTCCGCTCCGCAGCCTCAGCCCCTGGAAAGTGATCTCGGCATCCGAGAGCCAAGATGCCGGCCCACTTGCTGCAGGAGGAGGTGAGCTTCCCATCCTGGCCCCGCACCGCAGGGTCGCCGGCGCGGGCTGGAATTCAAGGGGACGGGTTGGCGGCAGAAGAGAGGGGAGAGCTTCGCGGAGGACTTGGCCGTCCTTTTCGAGTTGTGCTGCCTTCAGTGAGTTGGGAATGTGGATTGTAACTGGGAGATTTGAGTCTCCAACTTTTCTTAAGCTTTAAAGTAAAGAAAAATCCGTTCGTGCTAGTGCTTTTATGAATTATGCGGGTTTTCCTTTGTGTTCGTGTGGATGTGAGTGCTTTACCTCTCCTTCCTACTGCCGCCTCCCGTAGGTTTCGCGCCCCTCGCCCCCCATCCCCCTCGTTCTCCGCCCTCCGCCCCCCTCACCCTCCACCCCTAATCTATCTGCACGGTTTCTGGGAACTTCTCTCCGTTGCATCTCGGATACACCCTAGATGCACCCTACCTTTAGTGAACCCGGGCGCTGGGGGAGGGTCTGTGCTTGTGCTGTCCACCCTTCCCCCAGCGTGATTAGAGAGCGGAGTAGCCCCAGCTGCCTCCACGTGTCTCCTCCTGACTCTCCGTGTCTCCTCTTCAGACTCTCTGCTTCCTCTCCCTTCCAGATCTCTAGCTCCTATACCACCACCACCACCATCACAGCGCCTCCCTCCAGGGTTCCGCAGAATGGAGAAGATAAGTTGGAGAAGACGCCCCTCTATTTGGAAGAAGACATTCGCCCTGATATAAAAGATGATATATATGACCCCACCTACAAGGATAAGGAAGGCCCAAGGCCCAAGGTTGAATATGTCTGGAGAAACATCATCCTGATGTCTCTGCTACACCTGGGCGCCCTGTATGGGATCATTTTGATTCCTACCTGCAAGTTCTACACCTGGCTTTGGGGTAAGCAGCCTCCCTGTCCTCCTGACTCAGTCCTCCAGGTACTCACTGCTCTTATAATAAGATAGGATCTTAGGTAGAACATCAGCCCCTCCCAGCCTCCCGGCTGGGTTTTTCTCAAGCATTTCTCTTTGGTTGCTTCAGGCCTAGTGGGCTCGGAATAAAGCCTTGGGGGGGAGGGGAGGACTGAAATGCAGGAATGTCAGTGCTGGGGACATTGAGAGCTCTGGGACCATGTGCTGTGGGCCTTGAAGTGTAGACCTGTGCTGGAGTCAGCTTTTCCTGAAAGAGCTTTTCTGTTTGAGTCAGTTGCTTGGCTGCCTGTCCCACCCCTGCCAGCTACAAAAGAATCAAAGCCCTCTACCTGGGAGGTATGGGAACATGGTACTAAACCATTGGCTTTCTAGGGTCTGTGTTGAGCAGTCATGGGCTAGGGCAGAGGGAAACTAGTCAGGGAGAGAGTTCGTTGGAAAGGGGGGAACAGAGGTCATCATCCACGAAACTATTTTGACCTTATCCCTTGGCCAGAGCAGGCTTCTTTGTTACAGAGGAAGACGAAGAAGCTCCCATGAAACCCAAGTCACACAGATGTGTGTTGGTGTGTTACTCTGCATAGGTCTCCAGGGTGCTGCACATGCCAGTCAACAAAATGCTCTTTAAATGAAATCAGGTTGAAGAAATGTTTCCTGTTCCATCCCCCATCCAGCCTGCTCCGGCCCCCTCCCCCGTGCGGTGAAGTGCCAAGAATTCTGAAGCTTCTAATACCAGTCCTACCCATCCCTCCTTGCCAGGGACATCGAGGCAAGGCCAGAAAAGAGCCCTCAGAAAAGAGACCCTGGTCTTAAGGCTGTTGTAATGAGGGAGACAGTTCCCAGTTTGTCCCTGACCTGCCCTTAGCTCAGCTGTTTCAGGGACCCGTTGGCCTGATGGCATGGCCCTGCCCCCTGGATACACACATGTGCTTTCCAGCCTTTTTTTTTTACCTCTGCCACCACATGCCTAAGTTGAGAAGGGAGAGCAGGAAGCTCTGCAGACCAGCGCATTGCTACTCTCTAAGGGGTACTGAGCCAGGACTACTCCAGAAAACAACTTGAGGTTTTTCAGAGCAGCCTGGGTGTGGGATACCTGACAGCTCACCCTTGGTGGGTAGTTATGCAGAAGGGCTGGCAGGCCAAGTTTTAGCTGTTTCCCTCAGGACCTCTTAGGTCTTCCAAAGATGGTGAGATCTCGTTCACTAAGCTTTGTTTCGGGAAATCCTCCAGGTGCTACAGTGAAATGCAACTGAGAAGAGCTCCTTTGTCAGGATCTCAGTTTTTCTAGGTGCCACCTGTGGGCAACAGTACTTTTTTAGGATTAGGAAGGTAGCATTCCTTGGGTTACATATGTGTCACAGCTGTGATAGAGACAGAACAGGCCAGGTGCAGATGAGTTCATCTGCATACCAGGAAGGGCCCTTGTATTAGTGAGGGGACGGCAACATCTGTTGTCTAGCCCCTCTGAGGATCCAGCAGAACTTCTTTTGCAGCATGAGGGATGAAGAGCTGGGACAGGATTCCCCAGGGAGTCTGTGGATGCCTCTCTCCACCTTTTCTCCCCAAGAGGAGAGTCTTCACAAGTAGTTTTCTCACCTGCAAGCTCCTTCCAGCCTCAGCTGTAGGTCTTCTGAAGCCCAGAGTTTGACCCACTTGCCTCTGCTTGGTCACCTTCAGCTGTTAGCACAGGGAGCAGAATACTATCCCAGCCAAGGCTGTGCCTGCTACCTTTATTTTGGTGACTTGCCGGTGGGTGTGTGCTGTGCCTTCAGGCAGAGAAATGTGGCTCACAGGGACTTGATGGTAACTTATTTTACTGGGCCCTTTGGTGGATGGCTTAGCTAACAGAATGACCATCTAAATATGGGAATATCAGAACTCTGTCTGAAGAAACAAGGAGGATGAGGGGAGGAGGGTCAGAGGTCTCAACCTGGGTGTCTTCTCTTCCCACCTTCAGAGTTTAGGAGCTTCGTCTTTCTGGTTTTAATCCCTACAGACAATGTTAGCAACTGCTCGTGATTCCAGCATTTCTTATGACTGAGCAATTTTGAGAAACTTATATCTCTTTTTTCATTTTGGAGTCTCCCAAAGGAGCCCTTAGGGCAGGACTGAGGAGAAAACCTCTGGCAACACTGAGAGCCAGAGGCAAAACCCTTCAAGTTTCTTTTTTAAGGCCAGAGCAATGAGGTGTTGCTTAACCATCAATTTGGACATTAGTATTTCTTCCCCTGGGGAGGAGAGAGGGTCTGAATCTCCAACTGTTTTAAGCCCTTCTATTTGATAGGCCTAAAGGTGTTTCTGGAAAAGGCACCAGAGTGCCTGAGTTCTTGTCCCAATTTCCCTGTTAACATAGGATCTTATGTACTTTCTGAGTCAACTTACCCCAGGGTATTATGTGGCAAGAAACAACCCCAGAAGCCCCTTTGGTCCTTAGAGAGGGCTCTGGCTCAACTGATGGATTTCTGGGTAACATGCAGGTTAGATACTGTAGCTGGAGAGATGTTGGTCACCACTTGGCTTGAAGCCAGATCACCTGGGGCCTTAATCCCCACTCTGAGGCAATGTGGAGAGAGCTCTTGTTGAGGCTGACTCTGGCTGTATGGCTCTCCTGGAGATCCTATAGGAGAAAAAGGAAAGAAAAATGGAGGTAGCATTGGGGGAAAAGGAGGTTGTTTAGGAAGCGGCTGCAAAAGAACAGGGGACAATTTGTTACAATGTGTGGTGTCTCCAACTGCAACTAAGCTCTGTGGCCACTGAGGCTCTATTGTTTCTAGCGGTTTCCCTAGGAATGAAACATTGTTAACAGTTTCTACCAAGGCCACAGCTGCCTGCTAGAGCTACTGAGCAAAGGAAGAAATGGGTGCTCAGCAACCCACTTCCCAGTTAGAGATTATTTCTGGCACCTCCTGAGCCTCCAGGCCTCCAGGAAGGTGAGGCAAGACAATGGTGGGGAGCTCCACTGACAGCTTGAAGAATATCCCACCATTGTCTAGAACGAGCATTGCCCAGTAAGAGTATGGTCTGACAGGGACGTGGCAAAGGAGAGACAGAGGAGCTGTGCACGTATCTTGAGGGCAGTGGATGGTATAGCTAGAAGGTGAACTGCTTGTCAACAGAAAATGTAGCTTCAAACCATGGCTTCATTTCTTACTAGCCATGTGACCTTAGATAAACACTTCACCTTTCTGAGCATCTATTTCTTCAGCTGCAAAGTGAGGGTATTAATACCACCTAACCCCATTGAAGGTACCCAATAAAGTGGAGAATATTGAAATCCTTGGTCAAACTTAAGACACTGTGCAAATAGGACTTAAGCGCAGGGCTAATTTTCCCCTTATATGGTCACACTGCCTGCTAGAATATTGAAATGCTTTTTTGTACCAGTTGATAAATGGCCATAGTTCTGAATCCCCTAAGAGTTCCCTACAACTAAGGGCTTCGAGAAGAGTTGGTCAGTGCCCAGATTGTAGTGGCTGTTGTTTTATTTTTTGAGGTAAGATCTTGCTCTGTTGATCAGGCATCAGTGCAGTGACACGATCATGGCTCACCACAGCCTTGACCTGGGCTCAAGAGATCCTCCCACCTCAACCTGTGGAGTAGCTGGGATCACAGGCAGATGCCACCATGCCCAGCTAATTTTTAAAATTATCTAGAGACAAGGTCTCCCTATGTTACCCAGGCTGGTCTCGGACTGCTGGGCTCAAGGGATCCTCCTGCCTTGGCCTCCCAAAGTGCTGGGATGACAAGTGTGAGCCACCGCACCTGGCCCTCTGCTGTTATTTTAATAACACCCTTGCTTATGAGTCCTGAGCTCTGCAGGAGTAGTTTGTGGCCCTTAAAACCTTAGAGAAGGCCGCTGGATGTGGTGGCTCACACCTGTAATCCCAGCACTTTGGGAGTCTGAGTCAGGTGGATCATGTGGTCAGGAGTTCAAGACCAGCCTGGCCAAGATGGTGAAACCCCATCTCTACTAAAAATATAAAGGTTAGCCAGGTGTGGTGATCAGTGTGCCTGTAATCCCAGCTACTCAGGAGGCTGAGGCAGAGAATTGCTTGAACCCAGGAGGCAGAGGTTGTGGTGAGCCGAGATCATACCATTGCATTCCAGCCTGGGCAACAGAGTGAGACTGTCTGAAAAAAAAAAAAAAAAAAAAAAAAAAAAAAAAAAAAAAAAAAAAAAAAAAAAAAAACCTTAGAGAAGGCCTAGATAGAAGTGAAAGGAGATAGCTAGGCCCTGGAAGAATGCCTTCCAGATGAAGAATGAGTGGTAAGAGCATTATTCTCTCTCCTGCCTTTCTGACCCCTTAGTTCTTAGGATTCCTTTGCTTATTATTATTATTTTTTAAATCTTTTTTATCTCTGAGAGGCTGAGGGGTGATGATTTTTCAAGTGCTGAATTCGAGGGACATGGTTATCCCTAGAGTTCATGGTAAGGCAATTCTCACCCAGAGCCTGAAGAAGACACAGTTTCTAACATCCAGAGAGTGTCTGTGGCATCCTTTCCCAGATGGAACTCACACTGGCTGGTGACTCCCCCACTGTCTTCTCCTGGCAGGGTTATTCTACTATTTTGTCAGTGCCCTGGGCATAACAGCAGGAGTTCATCGCCTGTGGAGCCACCGAACTTACAAAGCTCGGCTGCCCCTGCGGGTCTTTCTGATCATTGCCAACACAATGGCATTCCAGGTAAGAAGCTGTCTCTGCTCAGCTGTTTGCCTTCCACCCTATCAAAGATCTGGGGGCAGAAAGGAGGGATCAGCAGCCAGAGAGGAGCCACACCTGGGCAGCGGTTTCACTTTCTTCTCTCCTGTGGTCACCTGAAGTGCCAGTTCAGTCCTTAAGTCCATAAAGCATGAAGAGACTTCTGAGTCTTGGAAAAGGGAACTGGAAGATAAATGGGAAATACTCTGGATGTGTAGGATTATTTTTGATCCTGAGGTCCCTGTGTTGTCACACAGTCTGGCTGTTGTGGCTCTTCATCATAAGGGGCTTTGGCACATAAACCAGAGACTGACCTTGGGTGCCTGGGCAGACATTGGACAACAAATTCACCATTTAAGTTGAGTATCTTAGTACTAGGGAGGCAGAAGTGGGAGGCTTGTTGGAGCCCACGAGTTTGAAGCTGCAGTGAGCCATAATATAACCACTGCACTCCAGCTTGGGTGATGAGACCCCAACTTTTTTAAAAAAAAATTTTTTAAGTGAACAACTTCGCCGGGCACAGTGGCTCACGCCTGTAATCCCAGCACTTTGGGAGGCCAAGACGGGCGGATAGTGAGGTCAAGAGATCGAGACCATCCTGGCCAAGATGGTGAAACCCGTCTCTACTAAAAATAAAAAATTAGCTGGGTATGGTGGCGCATGCCTGTAGTCCCAGCTACTCAGAAGGCTGAGGAAGGAGAATTGCTTGAACCCAGGAGGCAGAGGTTGCAGTGAGCTGAGATCACGCCATTGCACTCCAGCCTGGTGACAGAGTAAGACTCTGTCTCAAAAAAAAAAGTGTTTAACTTAGGACTCCACCACAGTGGGATTGAAGCTGATGTTCCCAGACTCATGAACTCTTATTTTCAGATAATGAGAGCAGACAATTTTTATTGCACTATGTGCCTGGCACTATTCTAAGCATTTGATATAAAGTCCTCACAACAATCATAGGAAGTAGATACTATTATTATTCCCATTTTACAGATGAGGAAACCAAGTCACAGAGATTATATAGACCAACCCAACATTGTGGCCCTTTCTTGGGGTGTCATGCTGGCTAAGTAAAAACACAGGTTTATTGAGGCAAAAAGTTTATAGCAAAGACAGAATGAAGGGAAGTGGGGAAATGGAACGCATCATACCATGAAGCTGTAGCAATGGGCAAATAATAGCATGTGCTGTGGGGCTTAGCTTGGAGCAAGAGGGAGAAAGGAAACCAACTTTAAGTCATGGAAATATCCCAAGAACTTACAACATTTGCATAATCATCTCTGCCATAACAGCTTAGAGCTTGAAGGCTTCTGAGGTTGTCCTGTGGAGCAAAAGGAGGGAAGAGAGTTATCGGTACATTCTCATGATTTTAGTAGAGATGGGGTTTTGCCATGTTGCCCAGGCTGGTCTTGAACTCCTGAGCTCAAGTAATCCACCTGCCTCAGCCTCTAGTGTACTGAGATTACAGGCATTAGCCACTGCACCCAGCCCAAGATATTCGTACATTCTTTAAGGGATGGGAAAAGAATGGAGAAGCCCAGAGGTCCTTTGAAAATGCAGCCATGATCATGAGTTGCATGCCTGGCCTTGTTATTGGGTTATCTGAGCTCTCTTTTGCAAGGCACCAGAATAGTGCACCCTGCAGCTTTATCTACTGATTGAGGCCCTAGGACACAAGGCTGTCTGACTCATGTTCTCCATGCCCAGGGATTAGGTACCCCATGAGGATCTTTTCCAGCATTCTTGGCTTAAATAATTGTAATGTTCTCACTTCTTGAAACTCTCTGAGCTCTGTATGATTTACCTCCATTCCACCCACCATATAACCTTTAAGAAACAGCAGTCCTATTCCTGTGGTCTTGGGGTTTTAAGTTGCTTTTTCCACTTAAGCTTCAGTGGCAAGTTGGGAGAAGAAGGAAGGCAACTCCATAACTCCTTTGGAGCCCAGATTCCTGGGTATTTTGTAAGGCTGGGCTGAGAGCCTTGGGCTATTGATAACTGTCCATTGGAATTCTAAGAGCGTGTCTATCCTCCGGCCTTACATTCCCCTTCTCTCCCTCCCCAGAATGATGTCTTTGAATGGGCTCGCGACCACCGTGCCCATCACAAGTTTTCAGAAACAGATGCTGATCCTCATAATTCCCGACGTGGCTTTTTCTTCTCTCACGTGGGCTGGCTGCTTGTGCGCAAACACCCAGCTGTCAAAGAGAAGGGCGGGATGCTGGACTTGTCTGACCTAAAAGCTGAGAAACTGGTGATGTTCCAGAGGAGGTGAGTGAAGGCCTGATGGAGGTGGGGATATGGCCCTGGCACCTGGTGGTTAGGGACCCCGTCTTTTCTCCTAAGACTTGTAAAATATAAGCTGAGTTTAGGAGCATGTTCTAGATTGCAATATATATATATATATATATATATATATATATATATATATATATATATGCTGAGAAATTGACTGGGTTTTGGGTTTGCACGTTCTCACTCGTAATTTAAAATCCCAATTTGTAACGTCCCACAGGCCCATAGCCAGACTATCGCTCTGTTTCTTTCTCTCTGAGCTATCTTAATTAAACTCATTACATTCAACAGATGTTTGTTGACCTAGGACAGTCATAGATTCAAAGATGATGATAGCCTAGTTGCCTAGGTGTTTTAATTTTTTAATTTTTAACAGAGTCTTTCTCTGTTGCCCAGGCTGGAGTGCAGTGGCACAATCTTGGTTCACTGCAGCCTTGACATCCCAGGCTCAAACAGTCCTTCCACCTCAGCCTCCCAAGTATCTGGGACTACAGGCACAGACCACCATGCCTGGCTAATATTTGTGGAGACAAGGTTTCAGTTGCTGTATTGCCCAGGCTGGTAGCTTACTTCTTACCTTCAAAAAGTTTGTAGCCTGTAAGGGGATGGAAGGATAAGCCAAGTATCCGAATAACCATGGTATAAGGCAGAATATTTTCTGTACTGTGAGAGGTACAAAGGGGAGGGAGATTGCTCAATGGGCAATGGCAAGGAAGTGTTTATGAAATAAAGTAGTGTTGGAATCCACCGACGGATAGAAATTCCTACAACTATGTGTGGGGAGGGACAGTGCAAACACAAGAAACAGAATGAGCTAAAGCATGAAGCATGTTCCAGCAATAGAGTCCTCTTGCTTGAAGTGTAGGGTGTGGGAAGAAGTGAGACTGGGGAGACTGCCATTCTTGTACAGTCCAAAAAGCAGACTTAGGATTTAGGCAATAGGAAGCCATTACGTTTTTTGAACTGTAGTGTGGCGGAGTTAGAGGTGTGCTTTAAGAAGGCTGCTTTTAGAGCAAGTGTAAGAAACCATTGAGCCAAAGCAAGAGGTAGGGACATAAGTTAGGTAATGAGGACCCCTGCTAGGGAAACAGTGACAGAAATGGAAAAAGGAGTTGGGTGTAGGGAATATCAGTGATGTAAAAGTCAAAGACTTGACTGCTAAAGGGATATAGGGAATCAGTGCCCTTGGAATGTCAATGGCCTGGTGTACATTGAGAATGAAGGTTGAGAAAGGGCTTCCAGAGGGACAGAGAGCTGCAGGTGATCAAGGACACTCCATGGGCCTCTGAGGGAAAAGAAGACCAAAGAATTGGGGGGTAGCTAGCAGAAAATGGAGGCATGACACTAAAAACAGACTGATTAAGAGTGCTGATGAGAAAGAGAAAGGAGCCTAAAGGCAGACTGGAAAAACAGTCAAGGATGAAGAAGTCTGTTCCTTAGTTTGTAATTTGGACCTCACCTGTTTTACCAATGTGGTATTTTGCACTAGTGAAAATCACTGACGGCTGGGCTTGGTGGCTCATGCCTATAATCCCAGCACTTTGGGAGGCTGAGGCGGGACAATCGTTTGAAAGTTTAGGCATTCAAGACTGGCCTGGGCAACATAGTGAGACCTCATCTCTGCAAAAAATTGAAAACTAGATGGGTCTGATGGTTCATGCCTGTAGTCCCCCAGCTACTCAGGGGGCTGAGGTGCGAGGATCTCTTGAGCCCAGGAGTTCAAGGCTGCAGTGAACCATGGTCATGCCACTTCACTTTAGCCTTGGCAACAGAGTGAGACCCTGTCAAAACAAACAAACAATAAAACAATGAACTTAGAGTCAGGAGACAGAGACAAGCAATTCAGTTTTCACTCCTTGCTCTACCATGTCATAGTGGATACTGGTATGATTCTAGAAAAGTCATTTAACCCCTCCCCATCACCTCATCTAAGAAGTGAGGTAACACCACATCCTCAAAGGAGTTTTCCACCCCATTCCCTCTTGCTGTTATCTGCCACACTGTACTCATGACGGAGAAAAGACAGCCCATCCCAGTTAGTGTGGAAGATCCAGGTAGGTGTGGAGTCCCCTCCACTGACCTGGTGTCTGGTCTGTCAATGTAGGTACTACAAACCCGGTGTGCTGCTGATGTGCTTCATCCTGCCCACACTTGTGCCCTTTTATTTCTGGGGTGAAACTTTTCAACACAGCTTGTACGTTGCCACTTTCTTGCGATATGCTGTAGTGCTTAATGCCACCTGGCTGGTGAACAGCGCTGCCCACCTCTACGGATATCGTCCTTATGACAAGAACATTAGCCCCCGGGAGAACATCCTGGTTTCGCTTGGAGCTGTCGGTAAGTCAGTCGTCCAAGCAAGAACATCCAGTGGTCTGCTTATCTGGTTATTAGGCTAGGAGCCAGAAAAACTCGATAAACCTGTTTTTTATGGCTACTTTGTATCTCAGTTTTTCCACTATAAAACTAGGGGGCAGTATATTGGAAAACCCTATGAGAGTCAGGCAACATGTTTTATGTAAAAATAAAAGGATAAAAAAGAAAACATTGATTTTGATTCCAGGTTCTAAAACAATTTCCAAATGCCATATATGGTCCAGATGTGGTGGCTAAGGCCTGTATTCCCAGCATTTTGGGAGGCCGAGGCAGGCAGATCACCTGAGGTCAAGAGTTTGAGACCAGTCTGGCCGACGTGGTGAAACCCTGTTTCTACGAAAAAAAAGAAAAACAGAAACCAAATGCCATGTATCATGAGCACCTTGGAGTTTTCCTTGCTTTCATCAGCTCTGGGCTGGACTTGCTTGAGGCAAGGAATGCATAAATAGAACACTGGGGTCATCTGAGTGGTCAGCAAGCCTAGTGTTATCAGCTTTTAAGGATGCCACACACAGTATTTTTTATCTTTCCACTCTACTCAGATATGCCATACTCTAAGTGTGTGCCATGCCTTACAGTTTGGTGATGCCATTATGAAGGGCATCAAAGTAACTGCTGGTGGCCCTTTACTACCACCTACCATCTTTTCTCCTCTTTGCCTCTATTTTTCTCTCTTCTATCCTGAGCTAGGAACATCCCTTCCCCCAACATGCCTTCAGGAATCTCCCAATATAGCAGTTAGTTTGATCACAAGTTCCTGCTCAGTTTTCTAATGTTGACTGTTTCTTTTCAAATGAGATGGGTTCTCACCATGGTGCCCAGGCTGGCGTTGAACTCTAGACTCAAGTGATCATTCTGCCTCAGCTTCCCAAAGTATCTACATTTTGTTTCTCTGTCCCTCTTTCCAACTGAATATAGACTTTGGTCAAGGCCCTGGATGAGTTTTCCTTAAATAGATCTGGTGGCCTCTTCTCTCCAGCAACTGGTGCTATTGGTCCTTCGATAATATCTAGACAAGCATACTACTATACATGTCTATGCAGGTCATTGCCTCACCCTCATTTTCTCTTTAAAATCTTCCTTTATATTCTCCACCTTAACCATCTTTACTGTCTTTTAAATTGTTGTTGTTGTTGAGACAGAGTCTCACTCTGTTGCCCAGGTTTGAGTGCAGTGGTGTGATCATGGCTCACTGCAGCTGTGACCTCTTCTGTTCAAGTGATCCTCTGGCCTCCGCCTCCCGAGTCAGTGGGACTACAGGTGCATGCCACTATGCTTGGCTAATTTTTGTATTTTTTTGTAGAGACAGGGTTTCGCCATGTTGCCCAGTCTGGTCTCAACTCCTGAGCTTGAGTGATCTGACCACCTTGGCCTTCCAAAGTGCTGGGATTATAGGCTTGAGCCACCTTGACTGGCCCATCTTTATTAAAAGGATTTATTTGTCTAGGCATGGTGGCTCACACTTGTAATTCCAGCACTTGTAATTCTCGCACTTTGGGAAGCCAAGGTGAGTGGATCACTTGATGTTCAAGAGTTAGAGATCAGCCTGGTCAATATAGTGAAGCTCTGTCTCTACTAAGAAAAAAATAAAAAAATTAGCCAGGCGTGATGGAACGCACCTGTAGTCCCAGCTACTCAGGAGGCTGAGGCAGGAGAATCGCTTGAACTCAGGTGGTGGAGGTTTCAGTGAGCCAACATTGTGCCACTGCACTCCAGCCTGGGTGACAGAGCAAGACTCCATCTCAAAAAAACAATAATAAAAATAAAAGCAATTTTTTCCCTGTCTTTTTTTAACTTTCACGTATCTCCTTGCTCCATTCAGGCATCTTCTTGCCATTGTGCCTGTTCTTTCTTTTACCCATGATTAAAACAAATCACATACACTGTATAAATCTGAGATTATCATAGGAATGGAGTTTCTGGCATGAGATGTGTCCTATATTGCAAATGGATCTCTAGTGACCTTCCCTACCTCTAGCCTCTGAGTTCACAGTGGCTGCCAATATCTGACCGTCTTGGTTATCATTCACTCCTCCTTGCCAGGCTGCTTTCCTCCCTTATCACCTCACTCTTTGTTTCCTCTGGCTCTGTTTCCTGCCACCCTAATCCTTTTATTTCTTGAATTATCTCCCCTATGGTCACATGTTCATGTCCTCTGCCAAATCAGCCTTCTCCCTTGAGCCTTTCTTGGGCTGTCTCTTGCCATCCCAGTTGCAAAGTCCTGTCTTCTTCTAGCCATTGACCCTCTTCCTCTTTTTTTTTTCTCCCTGTGTCTCTGTGTGCATCTGATTCCATTTTAAATCTGGTAACTAAAGGCCTGGCTAGTGCTTACACAGAGCCCAGCTACAAAACCATTATTGGAAATTAATAATCCTCAGTACCTTTATTCCTGGCATTCTACACCCGTCCTTCTCATTCACCCTGCAGATCATCAAGTGTCACAGAGGGTGGCCATACCTTGGAATGCCCTGGATATCATTTACTTTGCAGGACTTCCTTCCCTCGCTTCTGATTAATGCCATAACTGGTCTGTCTGAGGGTATTTTTATCCACACAGAGCCCAATATTAGCTCTTAGTAGCTATTCTTTACCCAGGCCTGATTAGGGTCAGTATTATTGTTGGCCGTGGTTCAGAAAGAAGAGTCCTGCCAAGAGTTGGCGAAGTCTCTATTTGTAGAGTTTCCAAAGCTTTACACGTTATAAAAATTGCCCTGACTCCAGAATTTGTTTGTTTTCCTCCCTCCAGCAAAGTGAAATGGTCATCCCGAGAGTCCTCAGATTCTCAGAGGTTAGAGAATATCTAAGCATTTCTATTTTTCTTCCCTCAGAGAGCTGTCTGTTTCATCAGCACCTACCCTACACCAGGGACAAAGGTCAAAAAGGTCAGAGCAGCACCCCCCACACCCCCACCACCGACCTACGAACTGCAGTGGCTGGGGAGATTACAGCCCCAGGGCTGGCCTTTCTTCTGACCCTTGGCTGCAGGGCTCACTCTGTAGGAACCATCTACCCCTAGAGGTAGTGTGGGGAAAGGTGTGCTCCTTTACTCCTTTTTTTAAGAGTCATTCTGCAGACACATGCACATACACACAGAGCCTTGAGGGCAGGGCCAGCAGTGAATTTGGAATTTCCAGTCTGAAATCCATTCCCCAAAACAGCGGCTTCTCTCTAGTCATTTTATGCTCCGAGAAACTGTCAGTTCTCCTCCCATCAGGCTCCCAGACAGCCATGGGTGACCAGGGTCTCTCCAGTCACTTCTTAAGATGCCTTTCACTGGCTGTGCGCAGTGACTCATGACTGTAAACCTAGCACTTTGGGTGGTCAAGGTGGGAAGGTTGTTTGCAACATGGCAAGACACCATCTCTACAGAAAAAGTAAAATAATAAAAGTTGCCTCTGAGGGCATCTATTTGGTGCGAGGTACCCTGCTAGCTAACTGGTGTGCACAAATCAAGAAGACCTCGATGCACCCTCACTCCATAACGTCTCTTCTTGCTTTTGTTTCAGGTGAGGGCTTCCACAACTACCACCACTCCTTTCCCTATGACTACTCTGCCAGTGAGTACCGCTGGCACATCAACTTAACCACATTCTTCATTGATTGCATGGCTGCCCTCGGTCTGGCCTATGACCGGAAGAAAGTCTCCAAGGCCGCCATCTTGGCCAGGATTAAAAGAACTGGGGATGGAAGCTACAAGAGTGGCTGAGTTTGGGGTCCCTCCGGTTCTTTTTTAAAGTCAGCCAGGCAGAGGTTTTATGTCTGTTTATTAACTACTGAATAATGCTACCAGGATGCTAAAGATGATGACGTTAACCCATTCCAGTACAGTATTCTTTTAAAATGCAAAAGTATTGAAAGCCAAGAACTCTGCCTTTATGATGCTAAGCTGATATTTTTTCTTCTATCCTCTCTCTCTTCTAAGCCCATTGTCCTCCTTTCACTTTGTTGCTATCACCTTCCTTTCTCTTCTCATTGCTTCCCAGGCAAGCAGCTGATCAGTCATTGTTCAGTGTCCAGCTTCCAAAGCCTAGACAACCTTTCTGTAGCCTAAAAGTAATAGTCTTTGCTCCAAATAACTCTCTTTCCTTGAGCTGTTGCGAGCTTTGAGGCAGGTGGCTCAAGCTAGAGATAAAACAGAACCTGGGCAGTTCCCTGTGAATTATCTTCAGCCCAGGCTCTTGCTAGATGGAATGGAAAAGTAACTTCATTTGACACAAAGCTTCTAAAGCGGGTGAATTGCCGGGGGAGGGAGTTAGCATGTATGGATGTAAGGACGAGGGAAATGAAGCCAGAGGAAGCTCTTGCCATGATTAGACATGCAGCTGCCTACCTAGTGAGGACTTAAAGCCCCACCACACAGCGTGCTTCCTTTCTCTCCTGTCTTGGGATAAGAAGTGGCTATGGAGTTTGGCAATGCTAATCTCAATGTCACAATATATAGTTTAGGCTGAGGATAAAGAAGAAACATTATAAGTTTGTAGAAAAAGTGGTCTCTGCTGGGGAAGGGATTTTTTTCTTTAATGACAAGGAGATTTCTTAGGTCATGTATCAAGAAGTCTTGAAGTTGGGTGATTCCAGAATTGGTAAATACAGTAGCTCATAGAATTTTGAGGATTCCATGAGCTGCTCATCAAAATTCTTTCCTCTGCTCTGCCATCTTCAGGATATTGGTTGCTCCCCTCATAGTAATAAGATGGCTGTGGCATTTCCAAACATCCAAAAAAGGGAAAGATTTTAGGAGGTGGAGTCGGGTCAAACATAAAATATATATACACATAAACATTGCTTAGAACATTAAACTATTTCATTTAGAGTATTTCCCTCCCAAAGAGGGATGTTTGAAAACACTCTGAAAGAGAGGAGGAATTAGTTGCATTGCCAATTTCCTCTCCACTGCTGGACATGAGATGGAGAGGTTGAGGGACAGAATCTGTAGGCAGCTTCTAAGAGAGAACTTCACATAGGAAGGGATCTGAGAACACATTGCCAGGGGCTTGAGAAGGTTACTGAGTGAGTTATTGGGAGTCTTAATAAAATAAGTTAGATGTTAGGTCCATTCATTAATTAGTTCCAGTTTCTCCTTGAAATGGGTAAAATACAGAAGGCTTCTCTCCTCAGTGTTGTGCCCCTTCACTTTTTTTTTTTTTTTTTTTTTTTTTTGTTTTTTTTTTTTTTTTTTTTTTGACTCTATTAACATCTAGCCTAATGAATAGAACTGCCTGTTAGGGGCAGGTTAGGAATCTCTTCACTATCCTGATTCTTGATTCCTGGCTCTACCCTGTCTGTCCCTTTTCTCTTAGCAGATCTTTCTCTTCCCTGAACGTTTTCTTCTTTTCCTGGATGGGCAGCCTCCTTCGTGTGTATTCAGGGGTGGTGATGACTTGCTGTCCAGGCAGCTCCATCCTGCTGACAGAATGCTCAGGGTCAGTGAACCACTGCTTCTCTTTTGAAAGTACAGCTAGCTGCCACTTTCACATGGTCTCCAGAGTGTCTCCACCTACACCCTGTACTCCTCTGCCACACTGATGGCTCAAGACAAGGCTGGCAACCCCTCCCAGAAACCTCTCTGGCCCAGAGCCCCTCTCTTTCCCCACCTCTCAGGGGGCATGGCCAAGCCAAGCGCTCACATTGAGCCAGTGAGCCAGCCACAGAGCAAAAGAGGGTTTGTTTTCAGTCCCCTCTGTCTGGGTCAGAACCAGAGAGCATGCTGAATGCCCCCTGCTTGCTCAGTAAGGCTGCCCCGCCTGAGTCAGTGCTCTCAGCTGGCAGTGCAATGCTTGTAGAAGTAGAAGGAAACAGTCCTCACTGGAAGGGCAAGAACCCAAGTGCCTCACCTCGAAAGGAGGCCCTGTTCCCTGGAGTCAGGGTGGACTGCAAAGGTTTGGCTGAGACTTGGGATTTGAGATACCACAAAACCTGCTGAACAGAGTGTCTGTTCAGCAAACTAACCAGCATTCCCTACAGCCTAGGGCAGACAATAGTATAGAAGTCTGGAAAAAAAACAGAAACAGAACATGAGTGGTCTTAGAACCTTGGACCACTCCTGTCCCTGTACCTCAGTCATCAAAGCAGAAGCCTGGCTTTGCTCTATTAAGATTGGAAATGTACACTACCAAACGCTCAGTCCACTGTTGAGCCCCAGTGGTGGAAGGGAGGAGGGCCTTTCTTCCTGTGTTAATCGCATGGAGGCCACAGGGGTTAGCCTGGACTAAAGGCGTCCTTGTCTTTTGAGCTATTCACCTCAGTAGAAAAGAACCTAAGGGAAGATCAATGTAGTTTAGATCTGTTGACTTGTGACCCCTTGGAAATGTTTGCTGGGTACTTCTAATTCCACAGGTCACCAGATGCCTGCTTGATAATATATGAACAATAAAAATAACTTTCACTTCTTCCTATTGTAATCGTGTGCCATGGATCTGATCTGTACCATGACCCTTACATAAGGCTGGATGGAGACCTCAGGCTGAGGGCCCCAATATATGTGTGGGTATGGGTGGGGATTTGTCTGCTGAGTAAGGAACACTATTTTCAAGATTCTAAAGCTCAATTCAAGTGACACATTAATGAGAAACTCAGATCTGATCAAGAGTCTAGATCTCTAACAGTCCTTGCTTTGAGGGTGTGCCGACAACTTACCCGGTGCCTTACATCTTGCTAATCAGTGTTGCATATGAGCCTGCCCTCACTCCCTCTGTGGAGTCCCTTTGCACCTGAGAGCCTACAGAAGTGGCTGGTAGAAAAAGGGGCCTGAATGGAGGATTGTCAATATCGCGAATTGCAGGATTCCCTTCTGGGCTTCATTCTGGAGATTTTTGTTAGGGTTGTTTTTCTTAAGTGCCCACATTTGATGGAGAGTGGAAGTAATTTGAATGTATTTGATTTATTATCTTTTTTTTTTTTAGGTTAAAAGATGGTTGTAGCATTTAAAATGGAATTTTTTCTCTTTGGTAGTATCCTGAGTGTATTCTCTGTAAGTGTAGCTCAAATGGGTCAGCATGAAAGGTTAAATAAAGCAAGGTGGCAATGCTATGCTGGTGGTTAAGGCCAGGACCTCTCCTACCACTGTGCCACTGACTTGCTACGTGACCCTGGGCAAGTCACTTAACTATAATGTGCCTCAGTTTTCCTTCTGTTAAAATGGGGATAATAATACTGACCTACCTCAAAGGGCAGTTTTGAGGCGTGACTAATGCTTTTTATAAAGCATTTTGGGATCCTTCAGCACAGGAATTCTCAAGACCTGAGTATTTTTTATAATAGCAATGTCCACCATGAACTTACTATGTCCATGTGTCCCAGATGCTATCATTAGTTTTCATTAGTCTATATGGTTCTCCAAGAGATTGAATGAATTGTCCCATGGTTAATCTTGATGAATTGGAGAAGTGGTAGATAACTAGCCAGAAGAAAATTTGAGAATGCATAAACTCATTGCCATGGAAACATACGCAGGATACCTTTTCTTTGATTGGGTGGGATTTTTCCCTTTTTATGTGGGATAGTAGTTATTTGTGACAAAATAATTTTGGAATAATTTCTATTAATATCAACTCTGAAGCTAGTTGTACTGATCTGAGATTGTGTTTGTTCATAATAAAAGTGAAGTGAATCTGATTACACTGGGTCTGGGAGTTTTTTTTTTTTTTTGTCTTCTATCTATGTCTGTACCTTTAAGAGTATAAAAGACGTAGAAGTTACAATGGTTGACTCATACCCCAGTAACCTGCCCTGCTGTCCTAAAGGTAACTTTAGGTTAAACTCTGGGAAGCAGGAAGCCAGGAGTCTGCTGCCATTAAATCAAACACATTAACACCAGCTGGCAACTTGAGCCTGGGGAAGTGCCAGGGTTCTCAGATGTGTCACGTGTTCGGGCACAGAGACCTAAGATAGAGATACTGGGAGAGGAAGAGACCAGCAGGAGAAGCACTCCCTGGGAAAGCAGTTCTTTTTCTGTTGTTTTTTGAGACAGAGTTTCACTCTTGTTTCCCAGACTGGAGTGCAATGGCTCACTACAACCTCTGCCTCTTCAGTTCAAGCATTCTCCTGCCTCAGCCTTCCAAGAAGCTGGGATTACAGGCATGTGCCACCATGCCCACCTAATTTTGTATTTTTAGTAGAGACAGGGTTTCCCCATGTTGATCAGGCTGGTCTTGAACACCTGACCTCAGGTGATCCACCTGCCTCGGCCTCCCAAAGTACTGAGATTACAGGCATGAGCCGCCACACCTGGTCAAAAGCAGTTCCTTACCTTGCAACCCAGGCTGGGCAGTCCAGCTCTTTCCTGTTTCTGAAATGTAGACGCCTCCAGGGAATAAAATGGCTGCTTGAGAATGCTGATATGCACAACAGCAGGAAGAAAGGAAAGCCAATTGAAGAGAAGGCTTCTATGTTCCTGGAGCAGAGGGTTTCATGCTCACAGGTGCACAAAGTGGAAACGGTTTTGGTTTTTGGTTTTTCCTTTTAGCTTTTAATACTTTTTAAATTATTTTTCTTAAGACAGGGTCTTGCTCTGTTGCCCAGGCTGGAGTGCAGTGCTGTGATCGTAACTCACTGCAGCCTCAAACTCCTGGTCACAAGTGATTCTTCTGCCTCAGCCTCCCGAGTAGCTGAGACTACAAGCATGTGCCACCGTGCCTGGCTAATTTTTTAGTTTTATTTTTGAAGAGACAGGTCTCACTGTATTGGCTAGGCTGGTCTCAAACTCCTGGGCTCAAGCGATCCTCCCACCTCGGCCTCCTAAAGTGCTGGGATAACAGGTGTGAGCCACCACACCCAGCCTAGCTTTTACTACTTTATCTGATAATCCTCCTACGGAAAAAAGAAGGCAGACTTTCTTTAGAGTTTAAAGAAGCTCCATATTCCATCAGGAGCCTCCTTGGGTTTCTAAGAGCTCCCCAGAGCCAATTCTGCCAGCTCACCTTGCTTTCTAATCTAAGGTTGCCCTTTCCTTGGACAGGAAGCACAAGTCTCTCAGAGTAATTCAGAGTATCCAAACTCAAAACTATGTACATGGAGGCCTTGCTAGACCTTAATGGTGACGTTTTCTTCATCAATATCTGGCTTTCTACCATGAGTCCCTTTCCCTCTTTATTTTGCTTAACGTGTTCCAGTCAGAGTATTTTTTCAGTCATTCTGTAACTGCACAGTTTCTTCCAAGTCTCCACTTTGTTTCCCATTAACTGGGATCTAATTTATTTACTTATTTTTTATTTTTGAGACAGAGTCTCCCTCTGTCGCCCAGCCTGGAGTACAGTGGCGCCATCTTGGCTCACTGCAACCTCCGCCTCCCAAGTTCAAGCGATTCTTCTGCCTCAGCGTCCCCAGTAGCTGTGATTATAGGCACCCGCCACCACGCCCGCCGGCTAATTTTTGTATTTTTAGTAGAGACAAGGTTTTGCCATGTTGGCCAGGCTGGTCTCAAGCTTCTGACCTCAGGTGATCCACGTGCCTCAGCCTCCCAAAGTGCTGGGATTACAAGCATGAGCCACCACGCCCAGCCTCAATTTAAATAATTTATCCTCACTATGCTCTTTGCTGCTTTCTGTTTTTTTGTTTCAGACAGGGTCCTGCTGTGTCACCCAGGCTGGAGTGCAGTGGTGCAATCATGGCTCACTGCAGCATTTAACTACTAGGATCAAAAGATCCTCCTGCCGCAGCCTCCCAAGTAACTGGGACTACAGGTGTGCACCAGCACACGTGGCCTTTGCTGCTTTCTTATATCCTCTTATTTCACAATTGTCTGAGCTCCCTCTGATTAAAAACACCTCTATGTTTCCTCCAGGAATCTGTATTTTGCATATTTGTTATTTCATCCTGGAGCTGTTTCCTTATTATTAGCTGCAAAAGTTCCAAAGAGGAAGAAGAAAAAAGATATATCATAGAGCTGGAAAAGAGTTGATGAACAGGGTCAGTTGAATTCAAGACAGAGGGAATATGTGATGAGCTTACCCGAAAGGGTGATTTGTAGAATAAGAGCTTTTAGGGGAATGAAGTAATGAACCCTGATTTTGATATGTTTCATATGGGAAGGTATAAAGAAGTTAAGGTTCTGTTTTGAAATCAAGATTAACCATGGGACAAAAGGACAAAAGATAAATTAGGATAATAATGGAGAAGAGCGTAGAAATAAAATTTCCAATGCCCAAATGGCCACCAGTTTTTTCACTTTTCCCTAGAAGAACCAAGATAGTTCCTAAAGATGTCTGCCAGGATAGAAAAAGAAGAGACATCTAAATTGGAAAGGAAAAACTGTCTCTATTTGCAGATAACAAGACGATACAGAAAATCTTAAAGAATACACACACATACACATATTAAAGCTAATGAGTTCAGCAAGGTTGCAGGATATAATATCAATATGTAAAAATCAAATTAAACTAGAAATGAATAATTTGAAAATGAAATTAAAGAATTCCACTTATAACAACACCAAAAAGAATAGGAATAAATTTAACCATACAAGTACATAAGAATGGTACATTGAAAACTACAAAATGCTGTTGAAAGAAATTAAAGAAGACCCACTAAATAAATAAAAAGAAATCCCATGTTCATGGATTGAAGACAATATTGTTAATGTGGTCATACTCCCAAAATTGGTCTACAGATTCAAGGCAATCTTTTTTTTTTTTTTTTAAATAATTTCACCTGGGTGCAGGTGGGCTAATGCTGAAAAGGGCATTAGCCTCAAGGCAATCTTTATCAAATTCCAGCCTCTTTTTTTGTTTTTTTTTTTTTTAGAGAAATTGACAAGCTGATGCTAAAATTCATAGAAAAATTCAAGGGACCCAGAATAGCAAAAAACAAATGATGAAAAAGGCACAAAATTGAAGGACTCACATTTCCTGATTTCAAAATTACTTCAAAGGGCCAGTAATGCAGACAGTGTGGTACTGGCATAAAGATAGACATATAGATCAATGAAATGAAATTGAAGGTATAGAAATAAGCCCATACATCTATGGCCAATTGATTTTTGACAAAGATGCTTAGACAATTCAATGAGGAAAGAATAGTTTTTTTCAACAAATGCTGCTGGGACAATTAGATACCCACATGAAAAGAATGTCGGTCTACTACCTCACACCACGTATAAGTATTAACTCAAAATGGATCAACAAAAACTCTAAAACTCTTAGGAGAAAACACAGGTATAAATCTTCACCACCTTGGGTTAGACAATAGTTTCCTAGATATGACAGTAAAAGCACAAGCAACAAAAACTTTAAAAATAGATAAATCGGACTGAGCATGGTGGCTCATGCCTGTAATCCCAGCACTTTGGGAGGCTGAGGCAGGTGAGTCACCTGAGGTTGGGAGTTTGAGACTAGCCTGACCAACATGAAGAAACCCTGTCTCTACTAAAAATACAAAATATTAGCCGGGCATGGTGGTGCATGCCTGTAATCCCAGCTACTTGGGAGGCTGAGGCAGAAGAATCGCTTGAACCTGGGAGGTGGAGTTTGCTGTGAGCCAAGATTGAGCCATTACATTCCAGGCTGGGCAACAAGAGCAAAACTCTGTCTCAAAAAAAAAAAAGATGAACTTTATCAAAATAAAAAAAAAATTGGGGGTGGGGACAGAGTCTCACCCAGGCTAGAGTGCAGAGACATAATTATAGCTCACTGCAGTCTTGATCTCCCAGGCTCAAGTGATCCTTCTGCCTCAGCCTCCCAAGTGGTTGATACATGAACAGACATTTTTCAAAAGAAGATACACAAATGACCAGAAGCACATGAAAAATGGCCAACATTATTAGTCATCAAGAAAATACAGGCCGGGCGCGGTGGCTCACGCCTGTAATCCCAGCACTTTGGGAGGCCGAGGCGGGTGGATCACGAGGTCAAGAGATTGAGACCATCCTGGTCAACACGGTGAAACCC
>NW_016107386.1:3708956-3710136 GCF_001604975.1 Cebus imitator | reverse complement strand
TTTAGTAAAGACAGGGTTTCACCATGTTGGACAGGCTAGTCTCAAACTCCTGAATGCAAGTTATCCACCTACCTTGGCCTCCCAAAGTGCTGGAATTACAGGTGTGAGCCACCACGTCCAACCAATTTTTTAAAAAACATAATGAGTACCACTTCATACCTACTAGGATGGCTATAACTTTTTTCTTTTTTCTTTCTTTTTTTTTTTTTAAAGAGATGGGGTCTCTCTATGTTGCCCAGGCTGGTCTTGAACTCCTGGACTCAAGTGATTCTCCCACCTTGGCTGGGATTACAGGTGTGAGCCACAACACCCCAGTCCTATAATTTTTAAAAAGTTAATAAGTGTTGGTGAGGCTGTGGTGAAATTTGAACCCTCATGCATTGCTGATGGGAATCTAAAATTGTGCATTTGCTTTGGAAAACAGTATGGCAGTTCTTCAAATGGTTAAAAACATAGTTACCATATGACCCAGCAATTCTACTCCTAGGTATATAGCCAAGAGAACTGAAAACATATGTCCACACAAAAACGTGCACATGAATGTTCATAGCTGCATTATATAATAGCCAAAAACTAGAAACAACACAAATCCCCATCAACAGATGAATGCATAAACACAATGTGGGATATTTATAGAATGGAATATTATTTGGCCATAAAAAAGGAAGTACTGATACATGATATGGAAATAATATGGACAACAGGGATGGACCTTGAAAACTTTATTCAAAGTCAAAGAAGGCAAAGAAGTTAGACACAAAAGACTATATATTATATGGTTTCATTTATTATGAAATGTCCAGAATGGCACATCTAGAAACAGAAAGCTGATCTGTGGTTGCCAGAGACTGGGGGCAGGATTGGTAATGTGCACAGGTTCTGTGGGAAGTGTTGAAAATGTTCTAAAGTTAGATTTTGGTAAGGGTTGCATGGTTCTATGAATATACTAAAAATGTCTGAATCATACACTAAAAGAGTAATTTTATGGGATATAAATTATATCTTAATTAAAATACTATATGAGAAAAAGGCCCTCTATTTTAACGTTTTACCACTGGTTGTAGCTGAGATACAAACCCAAATATATTAAGGAAGCATTGATGAAAATAAGTTTTTTGATTAAAGGAAGCACTCTGTTCTCTGTGTGTGTGTGTGTGGTTTTTTTTTTTTTTTTTTTTTT
>NW_016107386.1:3703367-3708796 GCF_001604975.1 Cebus imitator | reverse complement strand
CGGCTGGCACATTCTCTGCTCACTGCAACCTCTGCCTCCCAGGTTCAAGTGATTCTCCTGTCTTAGCCTCCCAAGTAGCTGGGATTACAGGCACCTGTCACCACACCTGGCTAATATTTTTTATTTTTAGTAGAGATGGGGTTTCATCATGTTGGCTAGGGTGGCCTCAAGCTTCTGACCCAAAGTGATCCGCCCGCCTCAGCCTCCCAAAGTGCTAGGATTACAGGCATGAGTGAGCCACCGTGCCCAGTCCATGTTCTCTTTATTATACAGTGAGGTGGTCTCTGGTCTCAAACTTCAAGGGGACAAAGACTAGCCACATAAGAAAAGGCAGGCTGCTATAAACTAGAGTATAACATGACAATTTGGCTGTACCAAGTTACTTGGAAAAATCCAGATACCATGTTTACATTTAGTTAAAGGGGTTTAGGCAACTGCATAAACACAGATTTAACTTCCTTTTGTGTGAGAAGTTAAAGTTCTGAGTCCATCAGACTTGTGGATGCAATCACAATAACAATATTTACTAGAGCCGAGTGCTGTACTGAATGCTTGACGGTGTGCTAATGCACTGCATCAGAAGCAGGTGCTATTATTACCGGGATTTTACTGATGAGGTAACTGAGTTCACCTGGAGAAAAAGCTGTGCGAAAATGTATAATGGTGCTATGATCTGGCTCCAGGCCTATGGTCTTAACTACTGGCTCTACTGGGCGTGGAGTAGATGACAAACTAGATATGTCATAATCTCTCATATGTCCAACTGTATGACTGCTGATACTCAGTTATACACAGAGGCAAAGCCTGGTGTGTCCCTCCTCCCCGGGTGGCAGTGGCAGGGAGCTTAACTTTTGCACAAACAGCAGATGCATCCACTGTTGCAGAAGAACCCAGCCCCCTCCACTTCCTGACCCATCTGAACATTCAGGCACACCTGGGTTTTAAGCGTTCCTCTCAAACCATAGATACGTCCTGTCTACCTTTCCCAAACCACACTTCACCCTCCTGTAAGGTTTTGAGCTCCTCAAGAGCATCTTCCTCTTTCAGAAATGTCTCCCTGCCCCTGAACAGTCAGCACTTGAAACAACAGAATGAGCTCATGTCTTGTTCTAAATTCTGTCACTGCTACAAACTGTGTGAAATGTCACAGGGAGAAGGAGTCATATTTTGTGACCTGTAGTTAACTTTCTGTGCTGCGGCAAGGCGCCGATTCTTATACACTGACTTTGAAACAAATGCCACTGGCCCTAATTGCAGGCTCCAAGCAGCTGAGATTCCATACTCGAGTTGCTGGAGGCAGAAGCCTTCCCACTTTCAGGACCCATGCCCTCCCTTCCCCCACCCAGTCCCGCCCAGCAAGCTACACCCTGGCCTCGGAGTGGTCACAAAGGCGCAGTGTGTATGCCGCGCTGACTCACAGTGGTTATGGGCCCAGGCAAGGACCTTCTCAGAGGGGCCGAAGGGGCCCTCTCCCTCCTGGCCATTTTCCATGGGGAGCAGTGAGCAGCCAGGGCCATGCCAGACTTCAAAAATCAGAGGGAAAAGTGAAAGTGAAAGGCAGCAGAGGACTCAGAATTGCTGTTTCTTACTTCTTTCTTAGAGAATTATGGACAGTAGGAAGGACTCATCTTTTAGTTTGTCAGTGTGAGAGAGAGATGTATTTTAATTGAGAGGGAATTCACATAACATAAAACTAACCATTTTTTTATTGAGATGGGGGTTCACTGTATTGCCCAGGCTGGTCTCAAACTGGGCTTAAGCAATCCTCCTACCTTGGCTTCCCAAAGTGCTGGGATTATAGGCATGAACAACCATGCTCTGCCAAACTAACTATTTTATTTTATTTTGAGATGGAGTTTCGCTCTTGTCGCCCAGGCTGGAGTGCAATGGCATGATCTCGGCTCACTGCAACCTCCGCCTCCCACGTTCAAGTAATTCTCCTGCCTCAGCTTTCTGAGTAGCTAGGATTACAGGCACTCATCACCACGCCCAACTAATTTTTTAAAATTTTTAGTAGAGATGGGGTTTCACTCTGTTGGTCAAGCTAGTTTCACACTCCTGACCTCGGGTGATCCACCCGCCCCAGCCTCCCAAAGTGCTGGGATTACAGGTGTAAGCCACTGCACCAGGCCAAACCATTTTAAAGTGACCAGTTCTGTGGCACTTAGTGCGTTCACAGTATTGTGCAACCACTACCTTTGGTTCTAAAACATTTTCACCCCAAAAGAAAATTTGAACCTATTCGACAGTGATTCCCCATCTTCCCACCTACATTTGGCCCCTGGTGATCACCAATCTGCTTTCTGTCTCTACGGATTTACCAATTCAGGATATTTCATATACATGGAATCATACAATATGTGATCTTCTGTGTCTGGCTTCCTTCTCTTGGCATAATCTTTCAACATTCATCCCCGTTGGACAATATATCAGTACTTCATTCCTGTTTATTACCTGTTCATATTCCATTGTATGAATATACCACAGTTGGTTTACTGATTCATTCACTGAAAAACACTGGAGTTGTTCCCACCTTTTAGCTATTGAGAATAGCACTGCCATGAACATTTGAGTGCAAATAAAATTTGAGTATCTGTTTATAATTTATTAGGTTTTGTATCTAGGAGTGGAGTTGCTGGGTCAGATGCTATTATTATTTTTTTAGATGGAGTCCTGCTCTGTCGCCCAGGCTGGAGTACAATGGTGAGATCTTGGCTAACTGCAACCTCTGCCTCCCAGGTTCAAGCGATTCTCCTGCCTCAGCCTCCCAAGTAGCTGGGACTACAGGCGCCCACCACCAAGCCCAGCTATTTTTCTGTTTTTAGTAGAGACAGGGTTTTACCATGTTGGCCAGGCTGTTTTCAAACTCCTGACCTCAGGTGATCTGCCTGCCTTGGCCTCCCAATGCTGGGATTACAGGCGTGAGCCACCGCACCTGGCCCAGATGCTAATTTTGTATTTAACTTTTTGTGGTGCTATCAAACTGTTTCCCCTGTGGCTGCACCATTTTACATTTCTCCAGCAATGTAAATGTATGAGAGTCATCCTCTTTTTTTTTTTTAATAGAGACAGGGTTTCACCATGTTGACCAGGATGGTCTCGATCTCTTGACCTGGTGATCCACCCGCCTCGGCCTCCCAAAGTGCTGGGATTATAGGCGTGAGCCACCGCGCCCGGCTGAGAGTCATCCTCTTCTTAACGTGTACCAATCTGTTCCTTTTCCTCCTCCCTACCTTTTAGAAAGCCAGTTCCCCACACACTTCCCTTTTCCCTGGGGTAGAGGGTGGGAGAAATTGCATCTCTCGTAGAAAGACTATTCCAAGTCTCCATTCTTTCCTTTTCCACAAATAGGATACTGTGACCAGGAGGAGGCGAGGACAGGCTGCCACCTCACTGTGGTCACTAAGGTACACCTACTGCAGCCACTAACGCGACTCCATAAAACTACCCTCCTACCGACCTCCAGCGCCTCGGTCCTCCCCCAGAACATCATATTAAGCTTTTAAACAGTCAAAGCTGAGCTCAGATAGGAAGTGGCTTGGCGTCGAAGGTGCCAGCCCTGGCTCAGCCCTGCAGGTGAGTGTTTAACTTTCAGCTCAAGCTTAAGATCTCCGAAGACACCCACCGCCTCGTCCTGCCCAGTCCCCTCCCCTGAAGGGCCTGCCTGTCTGGGCCTGGCTGGCAGCAGACATGAATGGAGAGGAAGGGCCTCCGGCTCCACCCCCTCTCGCCGGGGTTACTGCCGGTCACAGACCCCGGCCTTCGAGAGCTATTTACATTTACAACAGCCCAACAGCGCCTGACCACGCCGCAGCCAATCAGCGGCCCCCAAGTTTGTCTGATTCTGTCTGCTCCAATCAGGAGGCGCGGTCCTTCCAGCCTGCTGCTGCTGTGAATCACAGGTCGGCTGGGGCGGTTTTTTTTTTTTTTTCCGGGGAGTCGGCCTCTGGGCTTTGCTCTCCTACCTCAGTTTGCCCTGCCCTGGAATGGGGAAAATGCCGACACGCCACTCAGTCCGGACGCGAACAGTGCCCCAAAACTCAGAGAGTTTTCCAGACGGGTGAAGACTGCGTTCCCTGCCCGCCGAGGTCCCATCGCTTCCCTGCTGGGGAGACGTGTGAAGCGCCTTAGCCGTCTCCACGGCCAGCCCCTCCCTCATAACCCCAGATCACCCCTGTGGGCTCTTAGTCCATAGCTGCCTTTGAGGTGGTGTAGAGCTTGCTAACCAGGACGGGCCAGTAGGCAGAGCTCGTGTTTATTTCTGCCTGCAATCGTGCAAAACGTCTCTCATGGAAGAGGCAGAACGCCAGGAGTCAGCAAAACACACTAAAGATTGGGCAGTCACAGCGGGGAACCTGAGTAAAAGCACGGGAACAGCAAAGCGTTCAGGAACGTTCGAGGCTGACTCAGCCGGCGCGGGAAGGTGGTGTGTGGTGGGTTCAAGCAGGAAAGGAAAATAATCTGTGTCACAAAGTTAACTCTCACGGCAACATAGTAGAGCAGCGGGGAGAGGGGGCGGGAGGTGGAGATCAGTTGGGAGGCTATTGTTACCACTCCCGTGAGGTATCATGAGACCTCAAAAGCTGGGATAGTCACGGTGGGAATGGAAAGGAAGGGCACAAACTGGGAGGCTTTTGAGAGGAGAATCAATAGCACTTTATTGATAGGGTATGTAAGATGAATGAGGAGAGCAATCAGAAGAAGACCGAGGTTTCTAGCCTGAGTGGCTAAAAGGACAGCATTTCCCCTATCTGAAATAGGTAGCAAAAAGGAGAGAAAGAGAGAAGCAGAGACATTTTGGAAAGGGAATAGGAGTTCAGTTTTTGACATGTGGCGTTTGAATTGCAAGAAATATATCCCTGTTTAAATAATACCCGGTAGACAGTTGGTAATTAGGATCTGGTGTCGGGAAGAGAAGTAGAGATGAGATCCAAAGGGTTTATACTGGAGCTGGAGAGAAAATTGATGACCTAAAGAGAAATTGTAGAAGAAGATTCTGGCAGAGTATGGTGGCTCATGCCTGTA
Source organism: Cebus imitator (assembly GCF_001604975.1). Classification (NCBI taxonomy): domain Eukaryota; kingdom Metazoa; phylum Chordata; class Mammalia; order Primates; family Cebidae; genus Cebus; species Cebus imitator. Next base: position 3,703,771 of record NW_016107386.1, on the reverse strand, counting down.
ATCCCAGCATTTTGGGAGGCTGAGGCAGGAGGATTGCTTAAGCCCAGAAGTTTGAGACCAGGCTGGGAAACATGGCGAGGTTCCTTCTCTACAAAAAAATGCAAAAATTAGCCGGGTGTGTGATACATGTCTGTAATCCCAGCTACTTGGGAGGCTGAGGTGGGAGGATCACCTGAGCCTGAGGAGGTCAAGGCTGCAATGAGCTGAGATAGCGTCACTGCACTCCAGCCTGCGCAACAGAGCAAGAGCAAGACCCTGTCTCAAAAAAAAAAGAAGATTCAAGTACAGAATCTTGGGAAAATAGAAAGAGAACACAGAGGCCAGATGTGGTAGCTCATGCCTGTAATCCCAGCACTCTGGAGGCCCAAGACCAGCCTAGCCAACATGGTGAAACCCTGTCTCTT
>NW_016107386.1:3690665-3703183 GCF_001604975.1 Cebus imitator | reverse complement strand
AAAAAGACGGACACAGAGCTTGCAAAACAGACAAAGAAGTATCAGAAAGATATGAAAAATTAAAAAAAGCAAACTATGATACTATAATAGAAGAAAATAATTCCAGGAAGAGGAAGTAGGACATTATTTATATATATACAAGACAACAGGCATCCGTTACATAAATTATGGAACATTCATTTGATATAGTACTATACAGCCATTAAAATTATGTTGTAAAACTCTATAATTGCCATAAAGTTATTCAATGCATCTTTTTCCCCCCAATGCATCTTAGAAACACCCAGTTTAAAAAATAGTATATATGCCAGGCACGGTGGCTTAAGCCTATGATCCCAGCACTTTGGGAAACTGAGACAGGTGGATCACCTGAGGTCAGGAGTTTGAGAACAGCCTAGCCAACATGGTGAAACCCCATCTCTACTAAAAATACAAAATTAGCCCAGCGTGGCGGTGCATGCCTGTAGTCCCACCTACTCAGGAGGCTGAAGCAGGAGAATCTTTTGAACTCAAGAGGCGGAGGTTGCAGTGAGCTGAGATTGCGCCACTGTACTACAGCCTGTGTGACAAAGTGAGACTGTCTCAAAAAAAAAAAAAAATGGCATGAAGAAACTTTTAGGATGAGGGAGCTATTCAATATGTTCATTGAGGTTATGGTTACACAGCTCTGTACAATTATCCAACTCCTCAAACTATAGTGTATTAATTTTAACAAGAGGGGTACTATTGATGGTACCTACTTCATAGGGTTGTGCTAGGGATTAAATGGCAGGCCCGAGCACAGTGACTGGAACACAAGAAAGGCTCAATCAGTAGAGAAGGGAAGGGTGGGCCGGGCACAGTGGCTCACGCCTGTAATCCCAGCACTTTGGGAGGCCGAGGTGGGTGGATTACCTGAGGTCAGGAGTTCGACATCAGCCTGACCAATATGATAAAACCCTCTCTCTACTAAAAATACAAAAATTAGCTTGGTGTGGTGGCATATGCCTGTAGTCCCAGCTACTTGGGAGGCTGAGACAGGAGAATTGCTTGAACCTGGGAGGTGGAGGGTGCAGTGAGCTGAGATCACACCTGGGCAACAGATTGAGATCTATCTCAAAACAAAGAAAAAAAAAGAGAGAGAAGGGAAGGATGACCTAGTTCCACAGCATAAAGTGGGCGAGACTGGGAGCAAGGCCCGGAGAATGAGTAAAGGCCACACCTGGGCCTCTAAAACAAAACCACCAACAAATAAAAGACCCTGGAATGGGTCCAGACAGAAAGGAAAGTTGAGAAACTGAGCACTTTAAGACTGAAAAAGGGCACTGGGCATGGTGACTCACGCCTATAAGCCCAACACTTCAAGAGGCCAATGCCAGAGGATTGCTTGAGCCCAGAAGTTCAAGAACAGCCAGGACAACATAGGGAAACTCTGTCTCTACAAAAAATAAAAATAAAAATAATTAGTGGGACGTGGTGGTACACATCTGTGGTCCCAGCTACTTGGGAGGCTGAAGTGGGAGGATTGCTTGAGCCTGAGAGGTTGAGGCTTCAGTGAGCCACAGTCATACCACTGCACTCCAGCCTGGGTGACACAGCAAGACCTTGTCTCAAAAAAAAAAAAAAAAAACCCAGGCGGGTGGGCGGGGGGTGCGGGGAAGGTTTATGAGGGGGCTCGGTAGCTGACTTAAAATATAACACAGACGTGGAAATAGACCTATTCCTATTCCTCATTGTCCAGAGGATTGAATAAAAAGATAAAATTTTATGGGAATGAGAGCAAGCGTGGCAATGGACAGGAGGGCAGCTCAAATAACTTGAGTTGTTCTACATGTCTTGGGAGGAGTAAGCTGCTTCTCTCACCAGATTTTTTCAACTCATCCAAGATTCTGTAAGCAGATTCCTGAATGGGATGAGATAGAGGATTAAATACCTCTTAGGTTCCACCTAGTTTTTTGTTTGTTTTTTATAAAGACGGGGTTTCACCATGTTGGTCAGGCTGGTCTTGAACTCCCGACCTCAGGTGATCCACCCACCTTGGCCTCCAAAGTGCTTGGATTACAGGCGTGAGCCACTACACCCAGCCGGTTCCACCTAGTTTTAAGACTGATATTAAACACATCAAAGCCCTTTAACCAAACATAAGGTAATAGGAGTTATTTTATTTTCAGTCTAGGAAATAGATGTTAATCTCATCTCTTTTGATTGTCAAGCTATTTCTTCATGGATTTGACCAAATCTGTTTAAGCTGTCTTTATGATCTGGACTAGGTGAGCGTAAAGTGATCATACCTGGTTGATAAACACTAATTGTATTTCTAAGTAGGCCTCTGGTATTTACTTATTTATTTGGTTTTAATGTGAGTTATTATACTTCCTATCTGTATTATTCATTTTGCATACTATGGTGCAATGGAGAAACCGTTAGGCTAGGAGACAGTATGACCCAGTTTCAAGTATTGGTTCTACTGCTTAATAGATGTGAGACTTTGGGGAAAGACATTTACGCAGAGGTTTTCAATGTGTAGTCCATGGATCCTTGAGGGTACCCCACATAATTTACAAGGTATCCATAAGATCAAAATGATGTTCATGCTGATACTAAGCCTTTATTTGCCTTTTTTCACCATCATATTGACATTGCTACTGATGGTGGGAAATTCTTTGCACCTTAAGAGGAATCAAGGTAGTAGCAGCAAACTGTACCAGTGGGCATTACATTTTTCACTGCCCTGCACTTGGAGGGAAATTCTGTTTCATTTAATTTTTTTTTTTTTTTTTTTTGAGACAGAGTTTTTCTCTTGTTACCCAGGTTGGAGTGCAATGGCACGATCTCGGCTCACTGCAACCTCCGCCTTCCGGGTTCAGGCAATTCTCCTGCCTTAGCCTCCTGAGTAGCTGGGATTACAGGCACGCGCCACCATGCCCAGCTAATTTTTTGTATTTTTAGTAGAGACGGGGTTTCACCATGTTGACCAGGATGGTCTCGATCTCTTGGCCTCGTGATCCACCCGCCTCGGCCTCCCACAGTGCTGGGATTACAGGCTTGAGCCACCGCGCCCGGCCTGGCTTATGTTTATAATCCCTGCACTTAGGGAGGCTGAGGCTGGAGGAGCACTTAAGCTCAGGAGTTCGAGACCAGCCTGGGCAGTCTCTCCAAAAAGGAAAAAAAATATTAGCCAGGCATGGTGGCATGTACCAGTTGAGGTGGAAGGATCACTTGAGTCTGGGAGGCCAAGGCTGCAGTGACCCATGATTGTGTCACTGTACTCCAGCCCAGGCAACAGAGCAAGACCTTGTCCAAAAAAAAAAAGACTTTCAAGTAAAAATTAGAATTTTGGAAATCTTGCATGTGGTACTAAGCTTGACAGCTTCCCAATAATTAAAGAATCATCTGATGACATCAGTGGTGATGTTAACAAATGTGATTTTTTAAAACATTATAGAATAAAATGTGTCAACGTTTTAGAAGATTTGTATAACTCAGAGAATGAATACTTTTCAAATGACCAAAACACAATGTTACAAAATCATGCATGGATAAAAGGTGCACTGAAAATGCAAATGAGGCCAGGTGTGGTGGCTCATGCCTCTAATCCCAGCATTTTGGGAGGCAGAGGCTGGAGGATCACTTGAGGCCAGGAGTTTGAGACCAGCCTGGCCAACATAGCAAGATTCCATCTCTAAAAATAATGAGAATAAAAAAATTAGCCAGGCATGGTGGCATGTGCATGAAGTCTTAGCTACTTGGGAGGCTAAGCTGGGAGGATTGCTTGAGCTCAGGAGTTTGAGGTTACAGGGAGCTATGATTGTGCCACTGCCCTCCAGCCTGGGTAATGGAGTAAGACCATGTTTCAAAAACAAAAAACAAAAAAAAAGAAAAGAAAATGCAAGTTAGACCAATGAACTATAGTGTAATGGGATACAAAAAATTCATTAATATGGTTTCAAATTCCCCAGTGCAACTAGCCTTTAACATACTATACTTGTTGAGTTTTAGTGTAGTATGAAAGAAGAATATCCACAATTATCTATTGAAATCCTCCCCCCTGCAGTGGCTCACACCAGTAATCCCAGCACTTTGGGAGGCCAAAGTGAGTGGATCACTTGAGTCCAGGAATTCAAGATCAGCCTGGACAACATGGCGAAACTTCATCTTTACCAAAATACAAAAATTAGTTGGGTGTGGTGGCATGCGCATGTATTCCCAGCTACTTGGGAGGCTGACATGGGAGGATCCCTTGAGCCTGACGGGGTGGAGGTTTCAGCAAACCAAGATTGGGCCACTGCACTGCAGCTTGGGTGACAGAGTGAGACCCCATCTCAAAAAAATAAAAATAAAAAAATCCTCCTCACTTTTCCAACCACATATTTGAATGAGATTCGATTTTCTTCATCTATTGCAACCAAACAACATAATGGCAATAGATATGAGAATCTAGCTGTCTTCTAAGTCAGACATTAATGAAATTAATAAAAACGTAAAATAGCTCTCATCTCACTAAATATTTGTTTGCTTGGAAAATAGTTATTTTCCTTAAAAATTTGTTATAATGTAATAGGTTTTTATTGTTATTTTTTCTGTTTTTTTTAGAGACAACATCTTGTTCTGTTGCTCAGTCTTGAGTGGACTGAACACAACTCACTGAAGCCTCGAGTTCCCAGGCCCCAGTAATCCTCCTGCCTCAGCCTCCCAAGTAGCTGGACCACAGGTATGTGCCACCACACCTGGCTAATTTTTAAATTTTTTTTGTAGATATAAGATCTCACCATGTTGCCCAGGCTGGTCTCAAACTCCTGGGCTCAAGCAATCTTCCCAGCTTAGCCTCCCGAAGTGCTGTGATTATAGGTGTGAGCCACCACGCCTGGCTGCTAGTATCTTTTGAGGCATTAAACTTTTTAATTTTGATGCAGTCCAATTATCTATTTTTTATTTTGCTGCTTGTGCTTTTGGTGTCACATTAAAGAAGCCATTGTCTATTTCAAGGTCACAAAGATTTACACTTAGTTTTCTTTTAAGAGTTTTATAGTTACAGCTCTTACATGTAGGTCTTTGATCCATTTTGATTTAATTTTTTGTATATAGTGTGAAATACCTAAATAATTTTAAGGACATAAAGGGGTTGAGAGCTAAACGTTTGAGAAACACTGCTTTAATTTCTCCCAACCTCAGTCTTCTCTTCTTTAAAATGATAATTAGCCGGGCATGGTGGCTCATGCCTGTAATCCCAGCACTTTGGGAGGCCGAGGCAGGCAGATCACTTGAAGTCAGGAATTCGAGACCAGCCTGGCCAACCTAGTGAAACCCTGTCTCTACTAAAAATACAGAAATTAGCCAGGCAGGGTGGCACGAGCCTGTAGTCCCAGCTACTCGGGAGGCTGAGACAGGAGAATCCCTTGAACTCAGGAGGCAGAGGTTACAGTGAGCCAAGATCACACCACTGCACTCCAGTCTGGGCGACAGAGCAAGACTCTGTCTCAAAAATTAAAAAAAAAATAAAATGATAACTGTATTTTACTTACCACCTCATAGGGCAGCCATGAAGTCTGAGGAGGTGTTATAAATGAGAGACATAATAAATTAAAGCACTATTCAAATGTAAGCAATCATTACTGCTATCATTTCCTATGTATGTGTTGTCTGTCCAACCTGTTCAAAGATTCTTGGGATTTTCTGTTTGTTCTACTGCCACACCCCCTTCCTCTTAATAGACATATAGCAGATCCTCAGTAAATATTTGTGAACTGATTGATGCACTCAAATAATCTTGCCTGTGTTGACAAAAGTAAAAAGAGAAGTATTTTACATTTTGGCAGTCATTCCCTAGCTCCTTCCTGCTGTCAAGTTGTTCAGCCTAAAAAACTAATAATAAAAAAAATGTTAAGCTTGTAGTCAGTCAAGATTCATAGCCTTTTTCAATCGAACTGTTAAGCTAAGTCTTTCTCATCCTATGTTTGTGAAATTAATATTTCGAATATAAGCATAGGACTTTAAAAATATCCCTGGTAAATTTCATTTATTTGTTAAAAAAAACTCTAACTTTGGAACCTATTGAGAGCTTTATGAATTCCAATTCAGTCTTCTAAGATATTAAATATCCCTTCTAGCTTTATTTAGTTGAAAATAGCATAAGTATGCCTTCTTTATCACAGATAAGAGGGTTGTCTAGGTCAGAGACAAGGACAAAGTTTTGTTTTGAACTAATCTGAAATGAGACATTCTTCTCCCTTGAGTACTATGCAGTAAATGGATGAGCACACCCAGTTTACCAAGGTCATTCCAGCTTTGTTCCCCAAACAATTCCTTATTTATGTCATGGACCAGCCTTAGAATCAGAGCCAGTAGAATAGCCAGTGAAGAAAAAGGAAAAATATTGTAGAATGTTAGGTAAAGATAATATTCTGTACAAAAAAATAACCACAGCCAACAGTACCTCTGCCTTTTATCCTCTGCGAAGGCAAGAGAGTGAGGTGAAAGGGTAAAAAGATAGTTTGTTATCCAAGTGTTAAAAGACTTGGCAAGTATGAGTGCCGCCAAAGACAGATGGACCCCAAGGGCATTCTAGCAACGAATGGAGAAAAACCAAGAGAAAGGAGTAGAAGGTGTGTTTAGAATCATGGGTTTTGTAGACAGGCGCAGTGGCAGGTGCCTGTAATCCCAGCTACTTGGGAGGCTGAGGCAGGGGAATTGCTTGAAATCGGGAGGTGGAGGTTGCAGTGAGCTGAGATAGCACCACTGCACTCTAGCCTGGGCGACAGAGCAAGACACCATCTAAAAAAAAAAAAAAGAATCATAGGTTTTGGAATCATGATATTCAGTGGAATGTAAGGAAGAAGAAACACTTTAGAATTGAGTCAGCCTGGTTCTGGATATTTGTAATTTCAGTTGAAAAATCTTTAACTGGCCTAGAGAGGAATCATTTAGTGTTAACGGACTGCTGACTCGGGCTTCTAACCAGAGCCTGACAGGGCAGATCGAGATCCAATCAATGACTCCCTTCCACTCTCGTCAGCACCCTTGTCTGAGTGTGGGGGAAGATTGGCAAGCTATCACATAAGACAATGTCATAGAAATCAACTGGGGGTGGAGGTCTCCCAACTTGGAAAAGTGTCCTATAGTCTCTTTGTATTTTGTTCTTTTTTTCTTTTTATTCTTATTTTATATTTAAGTTATACTTGTACATGATTTAAAGAATTAAATGGCCTTTAAGGTTTGTCCCCATCCTCCCCACTCCCCCACCCCGCCATAGGGCTTGTTTTGAAATAGCAGTGCTCCAGCCTCCTCTCCTCACCATTTTCTTCTCCTTAAAGGTAATCACTTTCAACTCCTTTTAATGGAAACTTCTGGCATTTACCTCTCTATCTCTAAATGACTTACCTCTAAAGGTTTATATGACTATGTGTTAATTTAAACATTTTTACATTATTTATGAACTTCCCACCAGAGAAGACGAGACTTGCATATTTTTCACCATCACCAGTGCCACCACTACCACATCCTCACTCATTCACATGGCATCTGCATGCTTCACTTTCTCTGTCCGCTCAATACACTTGTGTTATAATTTTGGCTAATTAGTCAGTGTGGGCCGGGTGCAGTGGCTCACACCCGTAATCCCAGCAATTTGGGAGGCCGAGGCAGGTGGATCATGAGGTCAGGAATCAAGACCAGCCTGGCTAAGATGGGGAAACCTGTCTCTACCAAAAATACAAAAATTAGTTGCCCTGGTGGTGGGTGCCTGTAATCCCAGCTACTCAGGAGGGTGAGGCAGAGAATCACTTGAACCAGGGAGGTGGAGGTTGCAGTGAGCCGAGGTCACACTATTGCCCTCCAGCTTGGGCAACAGAGTGAGACTCTCTCAAAACCAAAGTCAATGTTTATACTGCTATGACTATGCAAATACTGTTCACAAATAAGCCAAGTAATGTACCCAAGTAAGCCAAGTAATGTTTTTCTCTTACACAACCTTTTTGTTTTCTTTGGATCTAATAGTTGTGTTTTTCGATGTACTTATTAATTTAACTCAACCTCCCCTACCCTGCTCCAGTTGTCTACATCTCTTCTCAATATATTTGATCACATCAGATATTTTTTCTACTTCCTTTTCCTGAAGAAATCTCTCCTGGAACCCCCTCACATGCTCTGATCTGGACTGGTTACTCTCTCAACCTGTTGCATACATAATTTTTGTCCTGGGAATTCTCTTCAGCATCATTCTCTCCTGTGTTAGATTGACTATTCTGGATCCTTTGTGTTCCTCTTTCTTGGTTTACTCCCTTGCTTTAGAGAAACCCATTTTTTTTTTTTTTTGAGACAGAGACTTACTGTGTTGCCAGGCTGGAATGTGATGGCGTGATCTCGGCTCACTGCAACCTCCGCCTCCCAGGTTCAAGTGATTCCTGTGTCTCAACCTCCTGAGTAGCTGGGACTACAGGCATGTGCCACGGCACTTGGCTAATTTTTGTATTTTTAGTAGAGGCGGGGTTTCACCATGTTAGCCAGGCTGGTCTCAAGCTCCTGGCCTGAAGTGATCAGCCTGCCTCAGCCTCCCAAAGTGCTGGGATTACAGGTATGAGCCCCCATGCCCAGCTGGGAAACTCATTCTTTATTAGTCTTGTGAAAAAGGCATATTTTAAAGATATTCTCTTTGTTCTTGGTTTCCCAAAATTTCGTGATGATGTGCCTCAGTATGGATCCATTTCCATCCATTAGCAAAGACATTTGCTAATCCATTTCAATCTAGAAATGTTTTTCCTTCAATTCTGAGGATTTTTTTTGATTAATTGATGATTTCATCTTCCTCCATTTTCTTTGTTCTCTCTTTTGAATCTTCAAAATTCTCTATTAAAAAAATTCCTATATTATTTTCCATGTTTTTTTTTCTTTCTTTTGCTTGGCTTTCTAGATTCCCTGAACTTTATCTTACAAACCTTCTATCTCAGTTTTTTTTTTTTTTTTTTTTTTTTTTCAGATGGAGTTTTGCTCTTATTGCCCAGGCTGGAGTGCAGTGGCTCGATCTCAGCTCACTGTAACCTCCAACTCCCAGGTTGAAGTGATTCTCCTGCTTCAGCCTCCTGAGTAGCTGGGATTACAGGCACTCACCACCATGCCCGGCTAAGTTTTGTATTTTTGTAGAGATGGGGTTTCACCATGTTGGCCAGGCTGGTCTCAAAACTCCTGAGCTCAGGTGATCTACCTGCCTCATCCTCCCAAAGTGCTGGGATTATAGGTGTGAGCCATCTTGCCTGACCCTGTTGAGTTTTTAAGACCTGCTATCATGCTTTGATTTCCAAAGATTCTTCTAGAATGTTTCTTTTTACTGTCTCTTGCCTGCTTCCATGGATGCAATATTTTCTGGGTTTTATGCTTTGTTTTGTTTTGTGTTTTTAGAGGCAGGATCTTCTTTGTTGCCCAGACTGATCTTGAATTCCTAACTTCAAGCAATCCTCTAGCCTCAGCCTCCCAAGGTGCTGAGATTATAGGTGTGAGCCAATATGCCCAGCCTGCAATATTTTCTTATTCTTTTAAGAATATTAATGACAATATGATCCACTTAATATTGTATATTCACCCACATTGATGTATGTATTTCTAGTTATTCATCCATTCTTCTGTTCATGGACCTTGAATTTATTTCCAGCTTTTTACTGTAAATATGTTGTATGTGTCTCCTTGGTATACATGTATAAGAGTCTCCTGAGAATTGAAATTTCTGGGTCATAGAATATGAGCATTAGACTTTATTAGATACTGATAAATAGTTCTCCAAATGGTTGTGCCAACTTAACAGTCTCATCAGCAGTGTATGAATTTCTACTCCTCCACTTCTTTCCTAGCATTTGATATTATCAGACCGATTTTCCCACCTACTTTTGTAGCTTTAATTCCCACTGCTTTCCTGCATAAATCTTTGATTCCAGCCATATTGTAGTACTTGTTGCCCCTTGAACACATTCTATAATTGATTTCCCTTCTCCCTCAAGTATTTGTTGAGTAGCTATACACGTCAGAAGCCCTGCTAAGTGCTAGGAAAACAAAGATGAAAGTACTTAGTTCCTGCCCTAAAGGAGATTATAATTTCCTGGAGTGACAGACAGGCAAACAACAGCTATAGATATTAATAAGTGTTACAATGAAGGTACTTAACAATTACAGAAAGCAAGAAGGCAGAAGGAGTCTATCTCAATTTGGGACAGCTAAGGAAAATGGGGAGAGGGTCAGAGAAGACTTCACAGAAGAGCAAGTTTGGCCATGTATTCCCTCATATAGTTACCTCTGCCTGGATGTTCCTTCCCTCTCCTCTTGTCCTATTTGTGCCAGCTCAAAGGCTAGCTCCCCACATACTGTCCCAATCACTCCAGGAAAGTACTTTTCACTTTCCTTATATCCCGTCTTATATAATATCTTGGATATTTATATATGCACATCTTACTTCCTTTACTAAATTATAACCTTAATGGAAGATGTTGCCCTCTTATATGCCTGTATATATCCCATAAAGGCCAGAAGTGGTGGCTCACACCTATCTATAATCCCAGCACTTTGGGAGACCGAGGTGGGAGGATCGCTTGAGTCCAGAGGTCAGAGATCAGCCTGGGAAACACAGTGAGATACCCACCTCGACAAAAAATTTAAAAATTAGCCAGATGTGGTGGTGTATGCCTGTAGTCCTAGCTATGCTGGAGGTTGAGGCAGGAGGATCACTTGAGTCCAGGGGTTCAAGTGTGCAGTAAGCTATGACCATTGTGCTGCACTCCAGCCTGGGCAACAGAGCAAGACTCTGTCTCTAAAATAAAATAATTAAAAAAAAATAAAACAAAGTAAAATAGGCCAGGTGCACTGGCTCATGCCTTTATTTTCAGCACTTTGGGAGGCCAGGGCAAGCAGATCACTTGAGGTCAGGAGTTTGAGACCAGCCTGGCCAACATGGTGAAACCTGTCTCTACTAAAAACACAAAAATTGGCCAGGTGTGGTGCTCGCCTGTAATCCCAGCTACTTGGGAGGCTGAAGCAGGAGAATCACTTGAACTCGGGAGGCGGAGGTTGCAGTGAGTCAAGGTCACGCCACTCCACTCCAGCCTGGGCAACAGCGTGAGACCCTGTTTCAAAAAAATAAAAATAAAAACAATATCTCCCATACAGCCTAGAATACTGATGGCACACAGTGTATATTCATTCAGCAATTGCTTGTAGAATGAAAGATGAAAACAAACAAGGGAGGGCTAATCAGGTTCCCACTCTCCCAGATGCTTGACCCTTCAAACATTTTAAGCAATTGCTAATTTGGATTGCTATTTATTATTGCCAAAGTAATAGCAAGACTTTAAGAAAACAACAACTCTTTTAAAAGTCAACTACCCTATTCCTTTGGTACAAAAAACATGTTATGAAACATTGTAAAATCTAGCCAATAGGCCGGGAATGGTGGCTCATGCCTATAATCCCAGCACTTTGGGAGGCCAAGGTGGGTGGATCACTTGAGGTCAGGAGTTCAAGACCAGCCTGGCCAAGATGGTGAAATCCGTCTCTACTGAAACTACAAAAATTAGCCGGGAGCAGTGGCAGGTGTCTGTAATCCCAGCTATTTGGGAGGCTGAGGCGGAGGAATTGCTTGAAACTGGGCGGCAGAGGTCTCAGTGAGCTGACATCATACCACTGCACTCCAGCCTGGGCTAAAGAGCGAGATGCCGTCTCAAAAAAAAAAAAATAATAATAATAATAATTTAGTCAGTTGTGAGGGCTTGCTCTTATATTCTGTTTCCTGCTTCTTTAACAGACTCTACACTTCCATTTTAAATGATCTTGCCAACATTAATTAATTGGCACTCTATCATCAGCAGAATGTAAAATATTGCATATTTATCTGGTATATGGAGAAATGTATCTGGTATATGGAGAAATATAAGTAGGAAGCAATTGAGGAATTGGAAGCTGGTAGTTTATATACTCCTGAGTCTTCCCCTTTCTAATAGTGGAGGTTAATAAAATGCTGTCTGTGTTGAACTTTATTTTTTTAGGCAGGGTCTTCCTCTGCTTACTCTGTCACCTGAGCTAGAGTACATGACCCTGGCTTACTGCAGTCTTGACCTCTTGGGCTCAAGCAATCCTCTCCATCCTCTTTGCTCAGCCTCCTGAGTAGCTGGGCTGCATGCCAGTTTGCCTGGCTAATTTACAAAAAAAATTTTTTGTAAAGACGGGATTTCCCTATGTTGCCCAGACTAGTCTCAAACTCCTGGGCTCAAGCAGTCCTCATGTCTTGGCCTCACAAAGGGCTGGGATTACAGGTGTGAGCCACTGTGCCCAGCCTGCTCTGAGTTTTGTAACATATATGGTGTCTTAATTTTTAAAAAAGATTTTGGTAAGTGAACTCAAGTTACTTATCATCACTGTTACAGGAAAAGTGTCATAGGCTTTACTGAGACTTTGAGAGTACTGTTGAGAGCACAGAAGCTGATCTAGGGAATTAACAGTTGAACATAGCAGAGACAATTTAGTTAATTTGAATGCCTGCTACATGTCAGACAACTTTCCAAATGGAG
>NW_016107386.1:3686827-3689967 GCF_001604975.1 Cebus imitator | reverse complement strand
CCTCGGCCTCCCAAAGTGCTCAGTTTATAGGCATGAGCCACCCGGCCAGGCCAATCCCTTGTGTTTAAAGCTAGCCTGCAAGCTTCCCAGATTTAAAGTTGGCAGAGAGAGCAGACACCAAGGACATCCTTAGATTATTTGTTGCCACCTGGTCACACCAATGACCTAAACATACCTCACCTGCAGAAGCCAGTTTCGGAATCAAAATCTAACAGGTGCACCTGAGAAGCCCTTGCAAAGTGTTGCAATGGGAAACAGTGATCTCTCACCGAGGGAAAAAAAAAAAAGAAGTATTACCATATCCTAGTAACAATCTTTTGATTTCCTTCAGGAGAGAAATTCCACTTTTGCCAGGCATGGTGGCTCATGCCTGTAATCCCAGCACTTTGGGAGGCTAAGGCAGGTGGATCACGAGGTCAGGAGATTAAGACTATCCTGGCCAACATGGTGAAACCTCATCTCTACTAAAAATACAAAAAATTAGCTCGGCATGGTGACACGCACCTGTAGTCCCAGCTACTCAGGGGGCTGAGGCAGGAGAATCGCTTGAACCCAGGAAGCAGAGGTTGCAGTGAGCCAAGATGGCACCACTGCACTCCAGCCTGGGCGACAAAACGAGACTCCGTTGCAAAAAAAAAAGAAAAAAGAAATTCCACTTTCATGTAGCCTTGGGATTCAGATGAAGGATTCTAGGGAAAAAAATATATTCTCTTCATGAATACTCTGCAATGATAACTGCAATTTTTATTTTATTTATTTTTGAGATGGAGTCTCACTCTGTGGCCCAGGCTGGAGTGTAGTGGTGTGATCTCAGCTCACTGCAACCTCTCCCTTTCAGATTGAAGCAATTCTTCTGCCTCAGCCTTCTAGTAGCTGGGACTACAGGCACCCGCCACCACGCTTGGCTAATTTTTGTGTTTTTAGTAGAGATGGAGTTTCACCATGTTGGCAAGGCTGGTCTGGAACTCCTGACCTCAAGTGATCCACCCACCTTGGCCTCCCAAAGTGCTGGGATTAGAGACATGAGCCACCACACCCTGCCACAACTGTAATTTAAAAAATTGTCCTAAAATATTTCACAGAAAAGCTCTTTTTGCAAGGATTTAATTACCACAAGGGTCAGGAAGAAATGCACAGGAATTTTACTCTCAGGATGAAAATGAGAGTAATATATACTATATATTTATAGATAGTATATAGTATATACACTATACATTAACTATAAATGTGTTTCCAAACTTCAAGAGGAGGATGAGACTTTCCTCAGTTACTGGAATTTTATGAAGAAAGCGAACCCTTTCATGGACACTTTATTCAGCGAGGGACTTTATAAAGATGTGGGTGGGATAAGGAGGATAGTGAGTCTCCCCAGCCAGGTAGCCAGGTAGCCAGGTGTAGGCTCTGAGACTCAGTAGTGACAGGCTGGTGCAGGCCAGGGGTAGGGGCAGAGTGATAGCTTATAGAGGACTAACTGGCGGTTGCTCTTTTCTTGCCAGTAGCTCTTCTCTTGCCAGTAGCTCTTCCTTTTCATTATGTGAGACAGAAACTTCTCTCCCAGAGCTCTGCACCTCCATCCCATTTCACCCTCTGTCTAGGAAGACACAGATACCAGGCCCTTCATTAATCCTGTTCTTGGTTTAACACTCAAGGGCTTGCCTTCAATTATCTTTGGCTTCAGAAATCTCTTTCTGGCAGTGGCTCGTGCCTGTAATCCCAGCGCTTTGGGAGGCCAAGGTGGGCAGATCACCTGAGGTCAGGAGTTTAAGACCAGCCTGGCCAACATGGTGAAACGCATCTCTACTGAAAATAAAAACCTGGTGGTGGGTGCCTGTAATCCCAGCAACTTGGGAAGCTGAGGCTGGAGAATTGCTTGAACTCAGGAGGCAGAGGTTACAGTGAGGCAAGATTGTGCCACTACACTCCAGCCTGGGCGACAAGAGCAAAACTCCGTCTAAAAAAAAAAAGAAATCTGTATTTCTCTCCCGTCTGGTAATTAAATGAATAATTCAATAAAAGGAAAATATATTGGTCAAGGTTTTTGTGATGTCAGTAAAAGGCATACTTTCCTACCTTCTATATTCATCCACACAAAACTAATGCATTTTTAAAAATCCTATACTTGGTTTTTTTTTGAGACAGAGTCTCTCTCTGTCACCCAGGCTGGGGTGCAGTGGTACAGTCTTGGCTCACTGCAACCTCTGCCTCCCGGGTTCAAGTGATTCTCATGCCTCAGCCTCCTGAGTAGCTGTGATCACAGATGAGTGTCACCATGCCCAGCTTATTTTTGTATTTTTAGTAGAGACGGGTTTTCACTATGTTGGCCAGGCTGGTCTAGAACTGCTGACATCAAGTGATCTGCTGGCCTACGGCCTCTCAAACTGTTGGGATTACAGGCATAAGCCACGGCGTCCAGCCTAAAAACCCTATATTTGTAATCTATGTGACCACAACTGATTTAAACCCAGGTGAAGATAAGGTATTAAAATCAACCTCAGACAGGCTGAGTGGTGCCACAGTCTTAACACTGACTGATGAAGTTGGGATGCTTCTGCTCAGCGAGCATCCTTTCTCCCAAACTCAAAAAACTAAAATTCTGGAATCTTAGAACTGGAAGTGACCCTTGTCTTTGTGACTATCCCCCAGCTCTGCCACCCATGAATCTTGCTTCCAAAATTGTCCCTTTTATGTGAACTAGGACTCTGCTACAGCCAGAATTTTTTGTGTTACCTCTTTGTAATCAGAGAGGGCACAACTGACTGAGATTGTTGTCAGTATGTGGGTGTGGCTGGAAAAAAAATACCCTCTGTGACCAAAAGTTCTTTCTTCACTGTACACAGCTTTCATACTGTTTCTCATGAATAAAACATATTCACATGACATTTTGTACTTTTCCTTGGTTATTCAGTTTATGCAGATAGCCATTCCCCTTGGGGAGTAGAAGTGTCAGCTCTGTGTGATTGAGAAAAAAAGAGTCATGAAGAAACTACAGAACTTGCTTAAGAGCACATGGTGGGACCCTCCTAGAAATGGGAAGAAAAGTTTGACCAATATATTTTCCTTTTATTGCATGGGAAGAAAAGACTCATGCCTGTAATCCCAGCACTTTGGGAGGCCGAGGCAGGTAGATCATGTGAGGCCAA
>NW_016107386.1:3682902-3684842 GCF_001604975.1 Cebus imitator | reverse complement strand
AGACTGGTCCAGTGGACTTTTTAAATTACACTTTCCTAATGTTTCTTTTCATGATGATAAGGTGGAAAACAAAGGTTGCCAGGAGGATTTTCAACCTACCATTTGTAGGGTCACAAGACAATAAAGATGTACTTAAATATTTAAAATTTTCAATTCGAGCTCACAAACGGTTAAATAAAATAGGAGAAAGAGATATTCTTTCCCTTTCCCTTGACATGTATGCCTTCATAACCTAGAAGGCTAGATTTGGGTTTGGAATGCTCAAGCTCCTGTGAGTTCCATACCAGAATGTGGTGGTGTGGGACGAGCCGGCCCCAGCACCAGCCTCTAGACCCCTCCCTTCTCTCTCTACCCCAGCTCTGTCCACACCGGGAGGGCTCATTCACATGAACTCTGCAGCTCCCAAGTTTAAGTCTCAGTCACACAACAATAAAGCAGCCACCCCCTTGGGTCTAGTGAGGTGTGCACAGGGGGTACAGTACATCCTTGGGAGGATAGACCCAGGGAAGAGGGCCACGCAGGCTCTGGAAGTGGGTTTGGGGACATCTGGCCAAGATATTTTGGGGTTCCAAGTCTCTAGTCTTTTTTTTTGTGACGGAGTCTCGCTCTTGTCACCCAGGCTGGATGGAGTACAGTGGCACGATTTCGGCTCCCTGTAACCTCCACCTTCCCGGTTCAAGTGATTCTTCTGCTTCAGCCTCCCGAGTAGCTGTGATTACAGCTAGGTGCCCACTGCCATGTGGGTTTATTTTTGTCTTTTTAGTACAGATGGGGTTTCACCATGTTGACCAGGGTAGTCTTGAACTCTTGGCCTCAGATGATCTGCCAGCCTCGGCCTCCCAAAGTGCTGGGATTACAGGCATGAGCCAAGTCGCTTGGCCCAAATCCCTAGTCTTGAAGCGGGTGACACAAATCCAGAGTGGACACATCCCCTTGGTCCCATGGATAAAAGAATCCTAAAACCTGGGGCCCAGGGCAGGAGCTCTTCTTGCCTGAGTCCAGCACATGCTATGTCTAAGCATTAAATACTTTTCCAGCATTTACTTTTTATGATTATAAGATAGAAAACATCCCCAGCATTGACTAATAACCCTAGATGATGATGTTACCTCTATTTTTTTTTTTTTTTTAAGAACTCTTGCTCTGTCGCCCAGGCTGGAGTGCAGTGGCGCAGTCTCGGCTTACTGCAACCTCCGCTTCCCAGGTTCAAGTGATTCCCCTGCCTCAGCCTCCTGAGTAGCTGGGATTACAGCTGCCCACCACCACGCCCAGCTAATTTTTATATTTTTAGTAGAGACGGGATTTCACCATGTTAGCCAGGATGGCCTTGATCGCTTGACCTCATGATCCACCCACCTCAGCCTCCCAAAGTGCTGGGATTACAGGCATGAGCCACTGCACCCAGACAACATAAAATATTTTTAAAAAACAAAAGAAAGCAAGAAAAAAGCAGAAGTCCTGGACTCTGGGTCTATAAACTCGTCTGCTTTCTTCCTAAAAAGTCTGTTTACTTTCCAAGACAGAAGTATTCCCAATAGCTTTCTTTTTCTGAAAAAAAATAAATGGAAGATGGAAGGAGCGAAGAAAGGAGAAAAAGAAAGAGGAAGGAAAAGAGACAGAATCAGATTAGTTTAAAATTCAAACTTTTCACAAAAATACACATTTTGGCCAGTTTGAAAATATGAAGCATCTGCTGGGCACAATGGCTCATACTTGTTATCCCAGCACTTTGGGAGGCTGAGGCAGGTGGATCACCTGAGGACAGGAGTTCAAGACCAGCCTGGGCAACATGGCGAAATCCCATCTCTACTAAAAATACAACATTTAGCCAGGCTGTGGTGGCGGGCGCCTGTAATCCCAGCTATTCAGGAGGCTGAGGCAGGAGAATCGCTTGAATTCAGGAGGCGGATGTTGCAGTGAGCAAAGATCATGTCACTGCA
>NW_016107386.1:3674184-3682882 GCF_001604975.1 Cebus imitator | reverse complement strand
GTTTCACCATGTTGACCAGGATGGTCTCGATCTCTTGACCTCGTGATCCACCCGCCTTGGCCTCCCAAAGTGCTGGGATTACAGGCGTGAGCCACTGCGCCCGGCCTTGTATTCTTTATTATTATTATTTTCTCTCAAAAAGATAGAAACTCACACCTTTACATTCTTTAGTGTGTGTTTTCAACAAGCACTCTCCTATATAACCACATTACAACCATAAACTCAGGCCTCATTCAGTTGTCCCAAGAATGTCTTTTTTAGCAGAATTCAATCTGGAATCATGCATCGCAAATAGTTATCCTGTCTCTTTAGTTGTCTTCAATCTAGAACAGTCTTTTCCTGACTTTCTAATTCTTGACACTTTGGAGCTTAACAGCTACTTGTTTTCAGAGCATCCCTCAATGTGGGCTTGACGAATGTACCCTCATGATGAGACTCAACTTATATGTCTTCGTCAGGACTGTCACCAAAGCACCGATGCTGCGTTCTTACTGCATCCCATCGAGTGGCACGTGATTTATATTTATCCCATTACTGGGGATAGTAACTTGGTTCAATTGATTAAGGTGGTGGATGAAAGGTACTTACTAATTATGTGGTGGAGAGATACTTTCCAACTGTTGACCAACCTCTTCTTCAGCAAATGGTTGTCTTCAGCAAATAGCACCTGGGGTCCAGCCCTGCACATCAGCTTCCCCTCCACATGGCTGCTCTCTTCACCCACCCCTGCATGGTTGCTTCTCCCCTGCTTAGACTCCAACACCTGATTTTAAGCACTGCTGGTCCCCACAACCACTCCTGTCAAGAAGACATCTACCTCGCTCATTGTTAGGCTTTTGGATTAATATAGCCGTGGGCAAAAGCCAATGAATTAAGGTGAAAGTGGAAAGGAGAGAAACGGATTTAACAAATGTAATCTGCTCATGAATTGATTTAGGAGATTCCCCACTTGTCAACTTTGCAGTCTTTATTCAGAGAGGAGAAAATGAAGAATATGGATTTTTTTCTTTTTTGAAGAGAGAGGCTGGAGTGTGACAGAGATCAAGCCTTTGAGGAAGAGGTAACATGGAGGACCAGAGTCAAGGAGGAGGTTTTCAGGGTGAACACCTGAAGTGGGAGAGATAGGGTAGATAACTGATTACTTCATCATTTTGCCTTAGGTTACCTTTACATTAAAACAAAATTTTTTTTAGACAGAGTCTTGCTCTGTTGCCCAGGCTGGAGTACAATGGCACAATCTCAGCTCACTGCAACCTCTGCCTCCTGGATTCAAGCAATTCTCCTGTCTCAGCCTCCTGAGTCGCTAGGATTACAAGTACATGCCACCATACCTGGCTAATTTCTTAGGTAACCTATAATCCTTACCTTCAAAGGAGGTAAAGGATTTACTGTCAGGGTTTGTTAACCAAAGGAATTCCACTGGAACTCCATAGATATTGTTCAGGACCTTACCCGAACAGCAAGATAAAGCTCTGTTAAGAAATTTTAAGATGGTTCTCTAAGCTTCCCAACTTCTCTGCAAAGAAGCTATTCGATGGGGCAAGCAAAAAATGTTTAAAAAAACAACAAAACCTCTCTCAGCTGAGAAATTGGGATTAATAGTTAACATTTTTTAAAAATTAGAGATGTGATTTGTTGTGCATCATAATTTTTTTTTTTTTTTTTTTTTTTGAGATGGAGTCCGTTCTTGTCACCTAGGCTAGAGTGCAGTGCAGTGGCGGGACCTCAGCTCAGCCTCAGCCTCCTGAGTAGCTGGGATTATAGGTGCGCACCACCACGCTTGGCTAATTTTTGTGTTTTTGGTAGAGATGGGGTTTCACCATGTAGGCCATGCTAGTCTCGAACTCCTGACCTCAGGTAATTCTCCCACCTCAGCCTCTCAAAGTGCTGAGACTACAGGTGTGAGCCACCACGCCTAGCTGTGTATCATAAGTCTTGTCCCTTATCTACTTACAAAAAAAAAAAAAATTGGTGTGAAATGCTTTAAACCTTAAAGTCAATGATAAAAATACAAGATGACACTTCCTTTCCTAGGAGTTAATAAGTTAAACATTAACCTAAAGTGTCATTTACCACTGGGGTCTTTTTTGTACATTTAGCCCATTGTTAACTAGACTGCCTTTGGAAAATGCAATGAAAATACAGATGTTGTCCCTGCTCTCAACATTTAAAAAATTAAATCATCAGGAAAAGTTGGCAATGAAAAATGCCTTTCGAAGTCTTTGGTACAGAAAACCAGACCTTCACAACATCCCTGGCCTTTGTGGCCTCAAATTGACCTTGGATCCTACAAATTCTGCAGTCAGGAGCCTGCGCGCTCCATCTACTTTGCCTGCCTCACCAGTTCTCAGATCCTTTGCCTCCCAAAGGCCTTATCTTCCTGGTCTAAGGAGTTGGGAAGGAGTCTCCTCCCTGCATTCTCGACATCCAGCCATTTTCGCCACCTTGTGATCACTCTGACTACATACCTTCTGCTTCAGAAGAGGTTAAAGTTGATTTAAATAGAAATCTGTGCTCTGCCGGGCACAGTGGCTCACGCCAGTAATCCTGGCACTTTGGGAGGCCAAGGTGGGTGGATCACCTGAGGTTGGGAGTTTGAGACCAGCCTGACCAACATGAAAAAATCCCGTCTCTACTAAAAATACAAAATTAGCTGGGCATAGTAGCTCATGCCTGTGATCTCAGCTACTAGGGAGGCTGAGGCAGGAGGATATCTTGGAACCGGGAGGAGGAGATTGCGATGAGCTGAGATGGCGCCATTATACTCCAGCCTGGGTAACAAGAGCAAAACTCTGTCTCAAAAAAAAAAAAAAAAAAAAAAAAAAAAAAAAAAAAAAAAAAAAAAAAAAAAAAAAAATCAGAGCTCGAGAGTACAGTAAACAATATCTCCAGGGTACATGTAAGACTCTTTTTGTTTTGTTTTGAGATGGAGTTTCGCTCTTGTTGCCCAGGCTGGAGGGCAGTGGCATGACCTCAGCTCACTGTAACTTCTGCCTTCTGGGTTCAAGCAATTCTCCTGCCTCAGCCTCCCAAGTAGCTGAAACTACAGGTATGTGTCACCATGCCCAGCTAATTTTTGTATTTTTAGGAGAGATGGGGTTTTACCATGTTGGCCAGGCTGGTCTTAAACTCCTGACCTCAGGTGATACGCCTGCCTCGACCTCCCAAAGTGTTGGGATTACAGGCGTGAGCCATGGCGCCCAGCCTAGACTCTTATTAATAGGTATGTTAGCTCAGAAATCAGATAAGATTAAGAAATAGATGATAGGAAAGGTATCCTTTCGATGTACTTTAGGAAGCACAAACTTGTTTGTACTTGTTTGTACTGTTTGTGTTCTGTCCTCAGTGGACATTGGTGATTATGAGGATTAAGGGATTTACAGGCAAACCCAAAAATACCAAAGATTGGAACTCCAAAAAGTTAAGTCTTCGTTTCCTTTAACCTTTTTTTTTTTGAGAGGGAGTCTCACTCTTGTCCAGGCTGGAATACAATGGCACAATCTCGGCTCACTGCAACCTCTGCTTCCCAGGTTCAAGTGATTCTCCAACCTCAGCCTCTCGAGTAGCTGGGATTACAGGTACCCACCATCATGTCCAGCTAATTTTTATATTTTTGTAGAGATGAGGTTTCACCATGTTGGCCAGACTGGTCTTGAACTTCTGAACTCAGGTGATCCATCCACCTCAGCCTCCCAAAGTGCTGGGATTACAGGCATGAGCCACTGCACCGGGCATCATCTCCCTTAATCACTTACCCATCTTTTCTCCAGTTACTTTTTTTCTGGACACCATGAACTCATTTCTGTTAACATTTCCATCTATCATTGCAATCTAGAAGAGGGTTCTTAAGTCTGTCTCTAAAATTCATTCATTCAACAAGTACTTATTAAATTTCTTTTCTGACACTGTGATAACCACTTTCATACAAATGTGAATTAGACATTATCTTGACTTCAGAGAACCTACGATTTTGTGGCAATTCAAGAAAAAAGGAAAAAGAAATTTGTAGCCATTAAAAAAAAAATGAAATCAGGCTGGGCGTGGTGGCTCATGCCTGTAATCTCAGCACTTTGAGAGTCCCAGGTGTGTGGATTGTTTGAGTCCAGTAGCTCGAGACCAGCCTGGGCAACATGGTAAAACCCCATCTCTACTAAAAATACAAAAAAAAAAAAAAAAAAAAATAGCCAGGGATGGTGTTATATGCCTGTGGTCCCAGCTACTCAGGAGACTGAGGTGGGAGAATCACCTGAGCCCAGGAAGTCAAGGCTGCAGTGAGCTGGGATCACGCCATTGCACTCCAACCTTGGCAACCAAAGTGAGAGACTGTTTTGTGCGGTGGCTCACGCCTGTAATCCCAGTACTTTGGGAGGCCAAGGAGGGTGGATCACCTGTGGTCGGGCGACTACTAGTGGAGGGAGGGAAAGAGAGGGGCAATGGCTGAAAACTACCTATGGGGTACTATGCTCACCATAGGCTGACAAGATCATTCATACCCCAACCTCAGTGTCATGCAATATATACAGATAACAAACCAACACATGTACCTCCTGATTCTAAAATAAAAGTTGAGACTTCAGAAAAGTTTGAGGATATAAAATCAATGTACAAAAATCAGCAGCATTTCTTTACACTAATTATGTTCAAGCTATGAGCCAAATCAAGAATTCAATCCCATTTACATTAGCCACACTCACACATACAAAACCCCAAAAATACATCTAACCAAGGAGATGAAAGATCTCCAAGATCTTTCAAGAAGATCTACAAAACAAGAAGAACTGTAAAACGCTGCTAAAAGAAATCAAAGGTGACATAAACAAATGGAAAGACATTTCATGCTCATGGACTGGAAGAATCTCAACACTATTCCTACCAAACTACTAATGTTATTTTTCATAGAATTAGAAAAAAATCATTCTAAAATTCATATGGAACAAAAAAAAAAAAAAGACCTCAAATAGCCAAAGCAATTCCATGCAAAAAGAACAAAGCTGGAACATCGTAGTACCTGACCTCAAACTATACTATAATACTACAGTAACCAAAACAGCACGGCACTGGTATGAAAACAGAACATAGACCAAGGGAACTGAATAGAGAACCCAGAAATAAAGCTGTGCATCTACAGTGATCTGATCTTCAACAAAATTGACAAAAATAAGCAATAGGGAAATGACTCCCTATTCAATAAATGGTGCTGGGATAGCTGGCTAGCCATATGTAGAAGAATGAAATTGGACCCCTACCTGTCTCCATAAACAAAAGTTAACTCAGCCAGGACCTAATTAAACTAAGGAGCTTCTTTTCTACACAGCAAAATAAACTATCAGCAAAGTAACAGATGATCTACAGAATGGGAGAAAATATTCACAAACTACGTATCCAACAAAGTTATAATACTCGGAATCTATAAGGACCTCCTTTAAACAATTAAATAAGTGAAACCCAAATAACCCAATTAAAAAATGGGAAAAGACATGAACAGACACTTCTCAAGACATTCAAGTGGCTAAGAAACATATGAAAAAATGCTCCACATCACTAACCATCAGAGAAATGCAAATAAACACCACAATGAGATACCATCTCATGCCAAACAGAATGGCTATTATTAAAGAGTCAAAAACAAACAAAAACAAAAAACAAACAAAACAAAACAAAAAACCAGATGTGGCTGGGAGTGGTGGCTAACGCCTGTAATCCGAGCACTTTTGGAGGCTGAGGTGGGTGGATCACCTGAGGTCAAGTGTTTGAGACCAGCCTGGCCAACATGGTGAAACCCCATCTCTACTAAAAATACAAAAATTAGCTGGGCATGCTGGCATGAGCCTGTAATCCCAGCTACTTGGGAGGCTGAGGCAGGAGAATTGCTTGAACCTGGGAGGCAGAGGTTGCAGTGAGCTGAGTTTGTGCCACTACACTCCAGCCTGGGCAACAGGGCGAGACTCCATCTCAAACAAACAAACAAAACAAAACAAAAATGAAGCTGGCGAGGTTTCAGGGAAAAGGGAATGCATATACACTGTTGGTGGGAATGTAGATTAGTTCAGCCACTGTGGAAAGCAATTTGGAGATTTCTCAAAAAAATGAAAACAGAACTACGATTCAATGCAGCAATCCATTACTGAGTATATATCCAAAAGAAAACAAATCATTCCACCCAAAAAGACACAGCACAATAGCAAAGACATGGAATCAATATAGGTGCCTATCAATGGTAGATTGGATAAAGAAAACATGGAACCCATGCACTATGGAATACTACAGAGCCATAAAAAAAGAACTAAATTATGTTCTTTGCAGCAATGTGGATGCAGCTGGGGGCCATTATCATAAGTAAATTAACACAGGAACAGAACACCAAATACCCATATTCTCACTTAGAAGTGGGTACAGGCCGGGTGCGGTGGCTCAAGCCTGTAATCCCAGCACTTTGGGAGGCCGAGGCGGGTGGATCACGAGGTCAAGAGATCGAGACCATCCTGGTCAACGTGGTGAAACCCCGTCTCTACTAAAACTACAAAAAAATTAGCTGGGCATGGTGGCGCGTGCCTGTAATCCCAGCTACTCAGGAGGCTGAGGCAGGAGAATTGCCTGAACCCAGGAGGCGGAGGTTGCGGTGAGCCGAGATCGCGCCATTGCACTCCAGCCTGGGTAACAAGAGCGAAACTCCGCCTCAAAAAAAAATAAATAAATAAAAATAAATAAATAAATAAATAAATAAATATGCCAAATGTGTTGGCTCACACCTATAATCCCAGCACTTCGGGAGGCTGAGGCAGGAGGATTGCTTGAGCTCAGCAATTCAAGACTAGCCTGGGAAAATTGCAAAACCCTGTCTCTGCAAAAAATATAGAAAATTAGCTGGGCATGGTGGCATGTGCGTATAGTCTCAGCTACTTGGGAGGCTGAAGTGGGAGTATCATTTGAACCCAGGAGGTGGAGGTTGTAGCGAGCCAAGACTGGGCCACTGCACTCCTGCCTGGGCAACAAGGGTGAGACCCTATCCCAAAATAAATAAATAAACAAACATTTATCTATAATAAATAAAACAGTACATTTTAAAAAAAGAAAAAAAAGAAAAAAGAAACTCAAGGAATTCTGGAGACCTAAAGCATTTTCTGGAATGTAAAGGGGATAACAGGTCCATTTTTATAGATAAATGCCAGTTCAATTTTTTTTAATTAAAAAATTTTAAAAAATAAAGACAGGGTCTTGCTATGTTGCCCAGGCTGGTCACAAACTCCTGGGCTCAAGTGATCCTCTCTCCTTGGCCTCCCAAGATGCAATTTTAAAATATTTATTTATTTATTTATTTTCATGCATTGTAAGAGAAATACCATCTTCTGATTTGCTATTACTGAAACCATGACTCTGAGTCCAAATACTCCTATGTGGGCATATAACCTTTCATGTACACACTGTTAAATTTTGAACTTTTTTTTTTTTCTCTTTGAGAGGGAGTCTCGCTCTGTTGTCCAGGCTGGAATGCAGTGGTACAATCTCAGCTCACTGCAACCTCCACCCCCTGGGTTCAAGCGATTCTCC
Organism: Cebus imitator; assembly: GCF_001604975.1. NCBI lineage: Eukaryota > Metazoa > Chordata > Mammalia > Primates > Cebidae > Cebus > Cebus imitator. Next base: position 3,675,334 of record NW_016107386.1, on the reverse strand, counting down.
TGCCTCAGCCTCCCGAGTACCTGAGACTACAGGTGTATGCCACCAGGCCCAGCTAATTTTTGTATTTTTTTTTTTTATTAGAGACAGGGTTTCACTATGTTGGCCAGGATGGTCTCGATGTCTGGACCTCGTGATCCGCCTGCCTTGGCCTCCCAAAGTGCTGGGATAACAGGTGTGAGCCCCCGCGCCCGGCTTAGAATTTATATTTTAAAACAGCTTTGCAAAGCTAAGTTTTGACATTTTCTATTTTGATGACTCATTTGACTATCCAAATAACATTTTTAAAGTTTAGTAATATCTGGGCTTCTAAGGGCTTCTAACTTCCAACACTTGGTGTTTGAAACTGAAATACAAAGAGAATAGCCAAAGATAACCTAAAACAAAAGCTCAAAATATTTTATCACAACAACTAATATTTCTTCTATTTTCTCATTGTATACTCAAAGTTGTGACTATCATGATTCTAGCCTGTAATCCGTATGCTATGAGTCCTAATGACTGTTGAGTAGATTAATATAGAGCTATATGTAGCCTATGAGCTCAAAATCAAGTTATCTTGTGTGTAATAGATATTCAATCTTCATTTCATTCTTTCATTCTACATACATCTCTTGAGGGCTTTCTAAGGGGCAGAGACTATTCTAGATGTTGAGACGACATCAGTGAACAAAACAGACAAAAATCCTTGCTTCAGCAGAGTTGATATTTTAGTGGAGTTTATGTTCCTTTAACCAAAAATCTCAAATAATCAATTTTGAAAATGTTCTCCACTTGTATGGGGGAAGGGGGAGAAATGAAAAGAACTCCAAATCATTTGAAAGTTGTAGCATGAGCCAGGTGCAGTGAGTCACGCTTATAATCCCAGCACTTTGGGAGGCCGAGGCAGGCAGATCACCTGAAGTCAAGAGTTCAAGACCAGCCTGACCAACATAGAGAGACCCTATCTCTACCAAAATTACAAAATTAGCTGGGCGTGGTGGCACAGGCCTGTAATCCCAGCTACTCGGGAGGCTGGAGCAGGAGAATCGTTTGAACTCGGGAGGTGGAGGTTGTGGTAAGCTGAGATCACGCCATGGCACTCGAGCCCAGGCAACAAGAACGAAACTCCATCAAAAAAAAAAGAAATGAAATCTCTGGTATCTTGCATTGA
>NW_016107386.1:3671247-3673368 GCF_001604975.1 Cebus imitator | reverse complement strand
ATACAAAAATTAGCTGAGTGTGGTAGCAGGCACCTGTAATCCCAGCTGCTTGGAAGGCTGAGACAGGAGAATCACTTGAACCCGGGAGGCAGAGGCTGCCGTAAGCCAAGATTGTGCCATCGCACTCTAGCCTGGGCGACAAGAGTGAAACTCTGCCTAAAAAAATAGAGCCACACAATCATCTGCCAGGAAATCTTCATGCAAATCTACCAAGGTATACATTCTTCTTACTTCATCTGGGGCCTGAGGGCAGCTATTAGAAAGTATGAAGGGAAAGCAACCAGAGAGATTGGTGAATATCCGTAAATATATCTTTTTTTTCAAGATTTTACAGTTTTTAGACTTCTTTTTCTTTACAACCATGACAAAATTGCTGATCTAAATCCCAGCCATTTCACACGTATGCCGACAAAATCAATGGATTATTGCTCCCTCAAACAATATGAAATGCTGCTGCCAAAACAATCACTTCAGAGATAGAAAAACAATGTTTTAAATATGAAACAGACTTGAGCAAGATAGGATTGTGACTTTGGCTTTAAAACACTCCAGATGTATTCTATCGAATATATGTGCAATTAAAAAGCAAATTAAAAATAAGAAATAGCCATACCTGTAATCCCAGTGCTTTGAGAGGCCGAGGTGGGGGAATAGTTTGAGTCCAGCAGTTTAAGATCAGCCTGGACAACACAGGGAGACATCATCTCTACAAAAAATAAACAAAATTAGTCGGGTGTGGTGGTGAGTGGTCTGTAGTCCCAGCTACTCAGGAGGCTGAGGTGGAAAGATCGCTTCCCAGCTACTCGGGAGGCTGAAGTGGGAGGATCACTTGAGCCCAGGACATGGAGGCTACAGTGAGCAGAGATCAACACCACTGCACTCCAGCCTGGGTGACAGTGAGACTGTGTCTCAAAAAACAAAATAAAATAAGGTAAAATAAATAAATAAATAAGAAGTCTGGCCTTTTTTATTCACTGTACTTGAAAATCTAAATCTAAAGAATTTCCTGAGATTTTAGTAGATACATAAGCTGGTTCAATTCTACGGAGCAATAAAGGAAGATTTAAAAGGATTTTGTTATGTAAGATTTGATTGTCACATTCAGAGAGAGTTTTAAGATTGGCCTATACAGTAAATCTGTGTGCTCATTTATTCATTTGAACTTATTCCAAAATTACAACTTTCTTTCACAGGATACCTCATATTCCATTCACTTTTCCTTAAATTGTAAGGAAATTTTACTATATTTTGTTTTGAGACAGAGTCTGGCTCTGTCACCCAGGCTGGAGTGCAGTGGCGCAATCTCAGCTCACTGCAACCTCCACCTCCTGGGCTCAAATGACTCTTCTGCCTCAGCCTCCTGAGTAGCTGGGACTACAGGTGTGAGCTACCATGCCGGATATATAAACGTACATATATATATATATTTGGTATTTTTAGTATAGATGGGGTTTCACCATGTTGACTAGGCTGGTCTTGAATTTCTGTCTTCAGGTGGTCCACCTGCCTTGGTCTCCCAAGGTGGAAATCTTATTTCTTTTACTGTGAACATCTCCTCAGAAGTTATCATTGTCCACAATAGCGTTTCCATTTTATGTAAAAGCTAGAAATTCAATATCCTCCTTTCACGTCACCTTAGATTAGAGTTTCTTTTTTATTTATCTTTTATCAGTTACTTCCTTTCATTGGTCATTTAAGTCAATGTTTTAGAAACATTATGTTTTTTTCCTTTCTCTGTTTTGGTTCTCCTTTACTTCTCACTCTTTCGTTTATTTATTAATTGTTATTTTAAAGAGACAGGGGTCTCCCTATGTTGCCCAGGCTGGTCTGGAACTCCTAGGCTCAATCAGTCCTCCTGCCTTGGCTTCCCAAAGTGTTGGGATTACAGCCGTGAGCCACCGCACCCAGACTGCTTCTCATTCTTTTAAGACACCTTTCCTCATTATTCAAACTAAAGACCTAAGCATTTGTATTGAGGACACAGCACACATCCAACAATGTGTGCATGAGTGTTTAAGGGGTAGAAGTGATCTGGGCTTACAGCTTGCAGTCAAAGAGCCCACAGTTTATAGTGAGGGAGACAGCAAACCTATCAGAGAAAACAAGACAACAGGGAAAACA
>NW_016107386.1:3665969-3669117 GCF_001604975.1 Cebus imitator | reverse complement strand
CCCCCACCCAGGCAGTGCTGAAGGAATTGAGAAGCAGACACCCGATAGAACAGGAAAGTGGGACTATCGGGAACCAACAGCCTTCCAAGCTGAGAGCCTCAGGGGCTGACAGCATTCCGGGCTGAGGGCCCCAAACCCACTCTGACCCGTGTATTTAGTCTCTCTAAACAGGTGATGCTTATTAACAAACAGGTGTTCGGTATTTTCTCTTAATTCAAAAATATACCAAGTAGGCAGCTGGTGCCTGCTAACCACTGATCACAGACAAACTAAAAAGTATTCTCCACGAGGGAGCCACGGGGGCAGGGTCAGATGTTCCTCGCTTAAAGAATTGTTTTAATCGGTGTATGATATTTATATATTGCCCTGCCACTTTAGAATGCCCCAAGTCGTTTTCTACTTGTGGGGGGGGGCGGGGAGGGGCGGCTAGGTTTTCCTTGCCATCATTCTTCTTAGCAAACAATATATTTTATCATACACTCAGCATTTCTCAGCAATTGTACACTTAGCATTTCTCAACAAACTTCCATTTCTCGATTCAGCAACAACAAATTTTCTAAGAATCTATTATGTTTCAATGAGTTCCCTAGGACGTAAGAGCACTATTTAGGGAGGAGGCCCATCTATACCCTGCAGGAATGTACCTACTAAATAAACTTCTGTTCAATGTTTACTCCAGCCTATTTTTGGCAAAGATTTTGTGACCCAACAGCTTCATAATCCCCTAGTACTGGGCCCCACTGTCTCCATTCTATGTACTGAGCGTCCCAGTTAGGGAACAAGGGGGTCTAGCTATCTTTGGCATCATTTACATCTGGGTTTGAATCCTAACTCAACAGCTCATTCAACGACTGGATATTATAAAAGTTACCTAATCTGTCTGTATTTATGATAGGGGACAATCATACCTGCCTCTGAAAGCTGATGTAAGACTCAAATGAGATAAAGTTCTCAGCTCCCTGCCTGGCAGGTGGTGTTCAATAAACGTCAGTTAATAGTAGTGGTATTTAGCCTTATCATTTTCTGCTACATTGATCTCTGGGACTTCTCTCCCATGCCTTTCAAATCTGATGCTCTCTATGGACATGTTCTTCTCATGTCCTCATGCCCTGCTTTGAGGAGAGATGCTTGGCCTTGTCTTTAATAACCTAGGAAGTAAAAACAATGTCCTTCCCTCCCCAGAATCATAGCAGGAAGGTGAAATTAATATATTAATCAATCCTTCATTCCCTTTCCCCATTCCTCTCTCTCTATGTAATATTAAAATGATATCATCAGGGCTGGGCACGGTGGCTCATGCCTGTAATCCCAGCACTTTGGGAGGCCGAGGAGGGTGGGTCACCTGAGGCTAGGAGTTCTAGACCAGCCTGGCCAACATGGTGAATCCCTGTCTCTACGAAAAATACAAAAATGAGCAGGGCATGGTGGCAGTCTTCTGTAATTCCAGTTACTCGGGAGGCTGAGGCAGGAGAATTGCTTGAACCCAGGAGGCAGAGGGTGTAGTGACCTGAGATCACGCCACTGCACTCCAGCCTGGGTGACAGAGTGAGACTCCATCTCAAACAAACAAACAGAATGGTATCATCAGAACTTAACTTTAGCAGGAGTTTTCAAACTTCCATCATCAGGAGCACGTATGAAAGCCTAGTTTCCTGAGTGACTAGAAGATTCCGATTCAGCAAGCCTTTGTGAAGCCCAGGAATCTGTACTTTAACCTACTCCCCACCCTCACTCCCTTAGAGCTCACATCGAGAACACATGGCCTTAAAAATTCCCTATTCCCAGCTGGGCGCAGTGGCTCAAGCCTGTAATCCCAGCACTCTGGGAGGCTGAGGCAGGTGGATCACTTGAGCCCAGGAGTTAGAGACTAGCCTGGACAACATAGTGAAACCCCAGCTCTACAAAAAAATACAAAAATAGAAATGAAAAAGTAGCTGGGCGTAGTGGTACATGCCTGCAGCCCCAGCTACTCAGGTGGCTGAGGCGGGAGGACTGTGTGAGCCCGGGGGGGTCGAGGCTGCAGTGAGCTGTGATTGCTTCACTCCACTCCAGCCTGGGCAACAGAGACTCTGTCTCACAAAAATTAAAAAATAAAAAATTGTCTAGTTCCAGGGTATCAAACTTAAAAGCTTTCAGAGGCCAGGCAGATAATGCACATATGTGAAGGGGCAGGGTATAAGGGAAAGAGGAGAAGAGATTACCAAATAGAATGGGAAAGTGCATCCCAAGAAACGCTGATTCATAAATTTTGGGAGGAGCCCAGTCATCTGTCTTTTTAAAAAGCTCTCTAGGCTGGGCATGGTGCTCACATCTGTAATCCTGGACTTTGAGAGGCCGAGGCGCGTGGATCACCTGAGGTCAGGAGTTCGAGACCAGCCTGGCCAACATAGTGAAACCCCGACTCTACTAAAAATACAAAAAATTAGCCAGGCATGGTGGTGTGTGCCTGTAATCTCAGCTATTCGGGAGGCTGAGGCAGGAGAATCACTTGAACCCGGGAGGCAGAGGTTGCAATCAGCTGAGATGGCGCCATTGCACTCTAGCCTGGGAAACAAGAACAAAACTCCATCTCAAAAAATAAATAAAACAAAAAAAAAAATAATAAAAAGTTCTCCAGAAGGTGATTGGTACCTTCCTTATTCAAGATTAAGAAGGGAAAATTTTTTCAGGAGATTCAGCCCTGCAAGGATTCTGTGAACACAGCTTCTCTTTCTCAATTCAATAACAACAAACTTTCTGAGAATCTATTTCAGTGAGTTCTCCAGGAAGTAAGAGCACACTTCTCTTTACTGTATATTTTCTTTATCTTTTGGAATTAAGTTAAAATTCATTTTGAAACAATTTTCTACAAATACAATTTATTCTTGAGCCCAGAGGGTTAAAGTGACTTGCTCCATGTTACTTAAGTAGCAATAGAGCTGTGGGTGGAGCCCCACTCCAAGGATGCTGAGGCTCCCAGGCTGCGTTACAGCCTGGAGAGTGGAAGTCAGTTGTCTCCTTCTTCTTGGGCCCAAGACTAATCCTCATACACAGCTGGAAAAAAGGAAAAACAGCACTGAGAAATCCAAATTCAGAGGGTTACTTTAGCCTTGACTATTCACACAAACAGAATTTTTTCTTTCATTCTTTTTTTTTTTTTTTTTTTTTT
>NW_016107386.1:3660312-3665384 GCF_001604975.1 Cebus imitator | reverse complement strand
CCCCTGAGTAGCTGGGACTACAGGTGTGCACTACCACACCAGCTAATTTTTATTTATTTATTTTTAGAGACAGGTTCGCATTATGTTGCCCAAGCTGGTCTCGAACTCCTGAGCTCAAGAGATCTTTCCTGCCTCAGCCTCCCAAAGTGTTGGATTACAGGTGTCAGCCACTGTGCTTGGCCAGAATTTTCTTTCTTTCTTTCTTTCTTTCTTTCTTTCTTTCTTTCTTTCTTTCTTTCTTTCTTTCTTTCTTTCTTTCTTCTTTCTTTCTTTCTTTCTTTCTTTCTTTCTTTCTTTCTTTCTTTCTTTCTTTCTTTCTTTCTTTCTTTCTTTCTTTCTTTCTTCTTTCTTTTTTGTGCTGTGACTCAGATCCAGAATTTTCTTAAAGAGAAGCAGCCTAGTGTTCATTGAGGAGGTCTTCGCTTAGTGGTCCTGAGTGCCAAGACCTCTCCAACTATAGACAAATATCATCAATTATTTTGTCATGGCTCTTTACACTATTTAAATGTTTATTTTCAGGTCAGGTGTGGTGGCCCATGCCTGTAATCCCAGCACTTTGGGAGGCCAAAGTGGAAGGATCACTTGAGCCCAGGAGTTTAAGATCAACCTGACCAACTTAGTGAGACCCCATCCCTAAAAATTAAAAAAATAAATAAATAAATGTTTATTTTCAAACCAACTAGAAGCAGTTTGTTTCCTTCCTAATTATCTACTTGGTAATTGTAATAAATAATAACAACTATCAGACTATATTAGTCCTTAAAGATACTGCCCAATACATTATTGTGTATTGGAAGATATATATGTGGAAAAAGAAGATTTCAAGAAAATGCAAATAGCAAAGTGATAGAATAGTACATACACAGCAAAAGAATAGAAAAATATTTGGAAGGAAATATACTCAACTCTTAACAGTAAATACCTCTGGAGAATGGAGCTGGGAAGAGGACAGCATTCCATTTTTATTTTACTTGCCTCTGATCTTTTTTTTTAAACAACTAGAGTATATTAATTTTGCACTTCTCTCCCCAGATCAAATACAGATGTTAGATAGATGACAATGATGAAGGCATAGTTATTTAATCTCTCCAAATTCCCACATGAAAACTGAGAGCACAACTAGATAACAAACCCAAAATTCCTGGGCCACGTTTTGCAAAATTAGGTGACAGGGTATCCCCAGGAACTCCATATATAAACAGGTCAGGGAAACCCAATACCCACAAGCTCTGTGCCATTTCAGCATCTGCATGGGAAAAGCAAAGGAAGCAGCAGTGCAGCTGACAGGCCCCAAAGGGAGGACTCCAAAAGAGCCGACAGGAAAGTGAGGTGGGTCAGTCTGAGAACAAGAGGCAGAACTGGAGGAGCTTGGCCTAATCCTGTCAGTGGGTGAATGTGTGAGGCCCGTGAGTCTGGCTAGAGCAATCTAGCCCCTAGAAACCCATGAAACTGACCACAGGCCCCATTTCAGGACATAGTCACACACTGAGGAAAAACATCTGGAAGTAGAGTCAAAATTAAGCAGGATTGGAATAAATCCAGTGAAAGAGATGTTCGGATAAGGTGGAGGAGGAAAGAGAGAGTGTCAGAAAGCCACAGGAAGCACGCCGTCAGACTTTTAAACACTACACTCGTATCTCCTAAAATTTCAGGAATGCCAACCTCACATAGAAATAAGCAACAGAAAAGTATCAAGGTTAAATCTAATAAAAGTCATTATGAGGAAAAGGAGAATAAGAAGCAGAATAGTTTCTACAGACATACAGTTTCTTGCTTTGAAACAAACTAGAAAACACCTTTTAAATGATACAAGACATAAAAGAATAGTAAAAATCCAAAACAGACAAACTCAGAAATAAAGTGACAGAACTCAGGAAATAACTAGAAAGAAAATAAATTCAGAAATAAAGACAAGCTACCAGAAACACCACAGTGAATAGGCAAAACAAATAATGCCTTAAGAGAATAAAGGTGAAGGCCCGGCAGAGTGGCTTACGCCTGTAATCCCAGCACTTTGGGAGGAATTGGCAGGTGGGTCGCCTGAGATTAGGAGTTTGAGACCAGCCTGGGCAACATGGTGAAACACTGTTCATTTTTAAATATTTACCCCAAATAAATGAAAACAGAGATCCATTAAACACTTGTACTAAATATTCACAGCAGTGTTATTTGTTTTATTTTATTTCATTATTTTTTTAATTTTGAAAAGAGAGATGGGGGGTCTCACTATGTTGCCCAGGCTGGTCTTGAACTCCTGGGCTCAAGAGATCCTCCTGAGTAAGCCTCCCAAAATGTTAGGATTACAGGCGTGAGCCAGCACTCCCAGCCAGTCTTATTTGTAATAGCTTGGTAAAACTGGAGATAATCCAGTGACCATCAGCAGGTGAATGGGTAAACAAAATGTGGCAAACTCATACAATGAAACACTACTAAGCAATAGAAAGAAGAGAACTATTGATAAATACGACAACACCGGAGAAAGTCAAAACATAACACCGAGGGAAAGAACCCAGACAAAAAGAGTATATACTGCATAATTCCATTTATATAAAATTGTATGGCTGGGCATGGTAGCTTATGCCTGTAATTGCAGCTCTTTGGAAGACTGAGGTGGGAGGATCAGCTGAGGTCACAAGTTCGAGATTAGCCTGGCCAACATGGTGAAATCATGTCTCTACCGAAAATACAAAAAGTAGCCAAGTGTGGTGGTGCATGCTTATAATTCCAACTACTCAGGAGGCTGGGGCAGGAGAATCGCTTGAACTCGGGAGGAAGAGATTGCAGTGAGCCAAGATTGTGCCACTGCACTCCAGCCTGGGTGACAGAGTGAGATTCCATCTCAAAAAATAAAATAAAACGAAATAAAATCGTAGAAAACGCAATGAAATCTTTTATGACAGAAAGCAGATCAGAGGTTTCCTGGAAGATGGAACTGGAGGATGGGAGGGGTACAGGGAGGAAAGAATTGCAAAGAGGAATGAGGAAACTTTGGAGCTGATGGATATGTTCATTATCTTAATTGTGGTGACAGAATCACAGGTGCATATATCTGTCAAAACTTACCTAATTGTACATTTTAAATATACATAGTTTGCTGTACACCAACTATACCTACAAAAGGCTGTTAAAAATTTTTTAAATAAAATGTAAAAATCTGAATTGCATGATCATAGGTGATATGTTGCTTAATGGACATTCATGTAATTTAATAGTTTTAGATGATTACATACTAGAAATGAAACAACACCATTATCTTTAAAAAGCATATGAAACTGATCATTCACTTAGCCTGTGCACAATAAATTCTCAATAAATATGTGTTTTTGTGTGACAACATAGACGGAAATAGAAGGTGTCACCCAATTCCCAGCTCTCTATCCATGGATCACAATTTTCTCCCAGAATGAGACGGTAGGGAATGACTGATGAGGCAGGAATAGCCATGGCTGATGGAAAACATATCAATCAAACACCTTGAGGGAGAACCATCTGGGCTGGTTCTCAGGAGAACCGAGGTTGCTAAGCCATGCAGACAATGGTCAGGCAAGAAGCCATTAATAGCCATGGATGAAGTGTAATTTCAGCACTCCTCCCCTTGTACAGTAGCAGAGGTACTAGTAGTAATTGGGTAGGGACAGCTTTGTGTATTAATCAGTGCTCATTAAAAAAAAAAATTATGGAATCAGGCACAGTGGTGCATGCCTGTAGTCCCAGTTACTCGGGAGGATGAGGTGGGAGGATTGCTTGAGCCCGGAAGTTCTTGGCTGTAGCGCACCATACCAATTGGGTGTCTGTGCTAAGTTTGGCATTGATAGAGTGACCTTCTGGAAGCATTGAACCGCCAAGTTGCCTAAGGAGGGGTGAATTGGCTCAGGTCGGAAACAGAGCAGGTTGAAACTATTGATCAGTAGTGCAATTTCACCTGTGCATAGCTGCTGCGCTCCAGCCTGGGCAACATAGCAAAACCTATCTCTAAAAAAGAAAATAATGAAATATGTTTCTTCAAAATTCCAGAGAGTTTCCCCAAGAGCTGGCTTTTGGACAGACTCATGTGGTCACTAAACATCCTGTTTCACTTTTTCAGGTCTTACGCTGAATGGCTGCCATTTGTCTCCTTGACTTGCCCTACAGTTCACCAAACTAAGGCGTTCTTCTTTTTCTCCATCCTGTTCTGCAGATTGCTGTTGCTGACACAGAATAGCTTGCCTTTGTTATTCTTTCCTTTATCCTATTCTTTGTTTTAGTGCAGTAAAAACACACACACACACACACACACAACATAAAATTTACCGTCTTAACCATTTTTAGGTGTATAGTTCAGTAGTGTTAAGTATAATCACATTGTTGTGAAACACATCTATCCTATTTCCTCTTTCCCAAACTCTCTCTTTTTCTGTACCCAACTTTCTGTTACTATCGTAGTCATCCAGATTCAAAAATCTCAGAACCAACCCTTGACTGCTTTTTTTTTTTTGACACAGGGTCTTACTCTGTCTCCCAGGCTGGAGTACAGTAGCACAATCTTAGCTCACTGCAGTGGCAAAATCTCAGCTCACTGCAACCTCCACCTCCTGAGCTCAAGCAATTCTCCCACCTTAGCCACCCGAATAAGTGAGACTACAGGTATGCACCATCATGCCTGGCTAATTTTTGTATTTTTAGTAGAGACAAGTTTTCACCATGTTGGCCAAGCTGGTCTCAAACTCCTGACCTCAGTGATTCACCCACCTTGGCCTCCTAAAGTGTTGGGATTACAGGCGTGAGCCACCGCACCCGGCCCCACCCCTGGACTACTTTTACCCCACTTACTCTAATCAATTCTGCCTGTAAATTCTGCTGATTTGATTTGCCTTCAAAATGTCTTTCACTGCATCAGTCCCTTCCTTTCCAATCCCCTTATCTCTATCTTAATCTAAACCATTACTTTTTGCCTGGACAACTGCAATAATTTCTTATTTTCCTATCTCCAGGATCTCTCTCCTTTGATACACTTCTTTTTTTTTTTTTTTTTTTTTTTTTTTTTTTTTTTTTTTTTTTTTTTTTTTTTTTTTTTTTTTTTTTTTTTTTTTTTT
>NW_016107386.1:3657488-3659907 GCF_001604975.1 Cebus imitator | reverse complement strand
CCTGGAATACAAGGTTCTACATGATCTTCCCTAACATCTTTCTGGCCTTATCTCCAATAAGCATGGTGTGACTTCAGGGAACTGGGAAGAAGAAAAGAGACACTGTCTCTTGTACAAAGCAAAGAATGGCTCTCCATCAAGACCATGTCATAACACCAGTGTGACACTGATTTGACTAGTGTTCTCATTTCAAAGAATGCCTTTTCTATCCCGAAACAATGTAAGTGTACAAACCATTGTGAAATCACAGGCAGTAAAAGCGAAATGTTCATACTTCTTGCATGTCTACATCATTTTTGTTTTGTGGCCAGGTGTGGTGGCTCACACCTGTAATCCCAGCACTTTGGAAGGCTGAGGCGGGTGGCTCACTTAAGGTCACGAGTTTGAGACCAGCCTGGCCAACATGGTGAAACCCCATCTCTACTAAAAATACAAAAATTAGCCTCATCTGGTGGCACATGCCTGTAATCCTAGCTACTCAGGAGGCTGAGGCAGGAGAATCATTTGAACCTGGGAGGCAGAGGTTGCAGTTAGCCAAGATCACGCCATTGCACTCCAGCCTGGGCTGCAGAGCAAGACTCTGTCTCTAAATCAATTAATTAATTAATTTCCCCTGGAGAATCATGGAACCAAAGAACTGGAAAATCTTCTGATCTATCCACTTCTCTATGTCCACTGGCACCACCCTTGGTCAAGCCATTATAATCTCTCCCCTGGATTACCACAGTAGCTTCCTAAATGGTTCTCTCTGCTTCTTTTCTTTTTTTTTCTTTTTTTTGAAATGGAGTCTCGCTCTGTCACCCAGGCTGGAGTACAGTAGTGAGGTCTCGAGTCACTGCAACCTCTGCCTCCCAGGTTCAGGCGATTCTCCTGCCTCAGCCTCCTTAGTCTCTGGGATTACAGATATGAGCCACCACATTTTTGTATTTTTATTAGAGACGGGGTTTCATCATGTTGGCCAGGCTGGTCTCGAACCACTGACCTCAAGTGATCTGTGGGCCTCAGCCTCCCAAAGTACTGGGATTACAGACATGAGCCACCGTGCCCAGCCTCCCTGCTTCTTTCCTATTACTCCTTTAATCCACTCTTTGTGCAGTATCCAGGATATATTTTTTCCTAAAATATAAACCATTTCATGATGCTCTTCCACTTAAAACCCTCCCATGGCTTCCAATTGCTCTGAGAATACAAGCCAAACATCTGGTAGAGGCCAGGCGGGGTCGCTCACACCTGTAATTCCTGCACTTTGGGAGGCCAAGGAGAGCAGATCACCTGAGGTTAGGAGTTTGAGACCAGCCTGGCCAACATGGCAAAATCCTGTCTCTACTTAAAAAAATAATAATAATACAAAAATTAGCCGGGCATGGTGGTGAGCACCCGTAATCCCAGCTACTTGGGAGCCCAAGGCAGGAGAATCGCTTGAACATGGGAGGCGGAGGTTGCAGTAAGCTGAGATCGCACCACTGCACTCCAGCCTTGGTGTCAGAGCAAGGCTCCATCTCAAATAAATAAATAAACAAGCAAACATCTGGGTAGGCGCTTCCTGATCTAGTTTATTCTGCCTCTCTGACCTTATCTCCAGCTACTCTCCCCTCTTTGCTCACTATCTTCAACCATACAGATCTTTTGGCTCCAAAAACCTGCCTCTCTTGTTCCTGCCTCTAGACCTTTGTGTTGACTGTTCTTTCACTTGGAATGTTCTTCCTTGGATCTGGACCAAATGCGCCTTCCTATCTTTCAGATCTCCCCCTCATATATCACCTCCTCAGAAATGATTTCCATGACCACATCTAAAGTAGGCCTGTAGTCAGTCCTTATTCATTATAATTTCATAGCATACATTATCTGAAGTTATTTTGCCATTTGTTCATTATCTATCTCCCTCTCCCAACCACCAACTTCAAGGCAGTATAGCATTGTGGTTAGAACAACAAGCTTTGGAGTCAAGCACACCTGGGTTCGAATCTTGCCTCTGCCACTTACCTGCTGTGTAAATCTGGGCACCTTACCTTGCTTCTCCAAACCTTGGTTGTTTCACTCATAAATGAGAGTACAATAATGATACTGCATTCCTCAAAGAGTTGTGAGATTAAATGACTCCATTCATGTAAACACCTTTTTAGGGTTGTAGGAATTGCTCAGTACATTTGAGTTACTATTATGAATTCTATATTCTCCTTTTCCTTGAATGCTCGAGCCTTGTCTATATTCCCTAAATCCACTTATTTCTGCAGTTTTATTCTTGAATTTCTTAAACTTTTGAAAAATTAAAGGTTTTTTGTTTTGTTTTGTTTTTTACTATTTAAGGACCTTGTCTTGGCTGAACTAAAGGAGGAAAGGACTTTTTCCTACTTTAGTCAGGATAGCTAGAGGTTCAGAGTATACTGAAATGTGAGGCGTGATTAGCCATTTATTCTTT
>NW_016107386.1:3573325-3657413 GCF_001604975.1 Cebus imitator | reverse complement strand
CGGCCAGGCCCGGTGGCTCACACCTGTAATTCCAGCACTTTGGCAGCCGAGGCAGGCAGATCATGAGGTCAGGAGTTCAAGACCATCCTGGCTAACATGGTGAAATCCCATCTCAAAAAAATAATAATTAATTAATATTGGTTGAAAGTGTTCCTAAGTGTCTGGCAAAAGCAAAATTAAATCCTTTTATGGAGGACTTGCTTAAAAAAAAATTATGGCCGGGCACAGTAGCTCACACCTGTAATGCCAAGCACTTTGGGATGCCAAGGTGGACAGATTGCCTGAGCTCAGGAATTTGAGATCAACCTAGTCAACATGGAGAAGCCCCGTCTCTACTTAAAAAAATCCAAAAATTAGCTGGGCTTGGTGATGCACGCCTGTGGTCCCAGCTACTTGGGAGGCTGAGGCAGAAGTATCACTTGGGCCCGAGAGATACAGCTGCAGTGAACCGAGACTGCGCCATTGCACTCTAGCCTAGACGACAAAGCCAGACCCTATCTCAAAAAATAAATAAATAAACAACCAGATCTTGGGAGAAATCGCTGTCATGATAACAGCTCCAGGAGGATGGCGCTAAACCATTCGTGAGAAATCTGCCCCCATGACCCAATCACCTCCCACCAGGCCTCACCTTCAACATTGGGGACCACCATTAAAAATGAGTTTGGCAAGGACAAAGACCCAAACCATATTACATAGATTCAAGTATAATTCCGGAAGAGTGGAGAGATAATGGGGAAGGTGGAATATTTGAAGAGAAAGGGCTGACAATTTCCTAGAAGCAATAAAAAAGTACCTAGACACAGATTCAAGGAGGCAGAGGTTGCAGTGAGCTGAGACCGTGCTACTGTACTCCGGCTTGTGCAACAGAGTGAGCATCTAAAAAAAAAAAAAAAGAAAGAAAGAAAAAAGGAACAGCATAGTGGAAGTGCAGCACATTCAAGGCAAAAAAGAATATCTTATTTCTTAAGACAACAGAAGTAGAATAAACAAACAAGAATATCTTAAAAACAGAGAGAAAGTCACCACTGTACTTTCAAAGGAAAGATTATTAGACTTACAGCTGATACTTTTTTTACAGCTGACATTTTAGCAGCAATGATGGAAGCCAGAAAACAGTGAAATAATATCTTTAATATGCTCAAATGAAATAAATATAAACCTAAATTGAAAATTGTATACTCAGTGAAACTATCTTTCAAAAACAAGAATGAAATAAAAACTTTTTGTTATTGTTGAGTCTAGTTCTGTCTCCCAGGCTGGAGTGCAGTGAAGCGATCTCAGCTCACTGCAACCTCTGCATCCCAGGCTCAGGTAATTCCCATGTCTCAGCCTCTTGAGTAGCTGGGATTATAGACTTGTGCCACCATGCCCAGCTAATTTTTGTATTTTTTGTGGAGACAGGGTTTTGTCATGTGGCCCAGGCTGATCTCGAACTACTGAGCTCAAATGATCCACCTGCCTTGGCCTCCCAAAGTGCTGGGATTACAGGCGTGAGCCACGGTACCCAGCATAAAAACATTTCAAACAAAAATTGAGAATGTTTATTACTATTAGATGTTCACTACAGGAATTATAAAGGACATAATTCCAGTAAAAGGATAGTGATCTATTTTTTAAGATAAAATATAAAACAATTAGCAAAGAAAGTGGTAAATATGTGAGTGAACCTGAAAAAGCAATGACTAACCAGTAATGATAGTGTCTCATAGGGCTTATTTATTTATTTATTTTTGAGATGGAGTCTCACTCTATCACCCAAGGTGTAGTGCAGCCGTGCAATCTCATTCATTGCAACCTCCGTCCCCCAGGTTTAAGCGATTCTCCAGCCTCAGCCTCCCAAGTAGCTGGGATTACAGGCACATGCCACCACATCCAGCTAATTTTTGTATTTTTAGTAGATACTGGGTTTTACCATGTTGGCCAGGCAGGACTGGAACTCCTGACCTCAGGTAATCCGGCAGCCTACACCTCCCAAAGTGCTGGGATTACAGGCATGAGCCACCTCACCCAGACCTCATATAGTTTAAATAAAACAAAATGGAACTAAAGTGCGGGACAGTAAAAAGCATCTAAATTGGGAGGGAGATAATTGCAGTTAAAGTTTTCTATAGTAGTCCTGATTTATTTTATTTTATTTTATTTTTTTTTGAGATGGAGTCTCACTCTGTTGTCCAGGCTGGAAAGCAATGGCATGATTTTGGCTAACTGCAACCTCCACCTCTGGGTTCAAGTGATTTTCCTGCCTCAGTCTCCCAAATAGCTGGGATTACAGGCGTGTGCCACCATGCCTGGCTAATTTTTGTATTTTTAGTAGAGACTGAGTTTCACCATGTTGGCCAGATTGGTCTTGAACTCCTGACCTCAGGTGATCCACCCACCTTGGCCTCCCAAAGTGCTGGCTCAGGCATAAGCCACCAGGCTTGGCCTCTATAGTCCTTTTATTGTTAGGAGTGTAAAGACACTAATTAACTTTGGACTTTGAAAAGTTGAGCATAGATAATAAAATTTCAAGGGTAAACACTAAAAGGATAGAGAGTGTATAACTTCCAAATTACCAGAGAGAATTCAGAAACCTAATAAATATTCAACCAATTTAAAACAAACAAGAAAAAAAATTTAAATGACATGGGCTGGGGAGGTGGGGTGAGAAGTGAGACAAGTAGAAATCACACATACAAAATGGTAGAAATTCAAAAGTCAGTAATCACACAAAAAAGTAAATGAATTAAATGGTCCCATTGAAAGCACAGATAGAGTGATTAAAGTAAATCTACCTCTGTGAGGTTTGCACGAGAAATACAAAAGGACACAGAACGTTTGGAAGTAGAAGTATAGAAATAGTAATCAGGCAAACAGCAACAACAACAAAAACTGGTTTTGCTATATTAATGTCAGACTAAATAGACTTTAAAGCAAAAGGCATTACTAGAGATAAATAAGATCCATTTACCGTTCATTTAGTTTTAATTCTAAACATAACAAATCACATTTAATTTAATGGACATGTCTAGAAGACACCCGACAACTGAAAAGTATATATTCTCTTAGAATTAAAACATACTTAGAACTGAATGACATAAATACGCCACATATGTGATCCAGTGTAATGTGTAAACTTACAAGAAAATGTGTAAATGTGTAACCTTAAATGCTTTTCTTTGAAAAGGAGACGATCATTATAGTGGTATTTGAGTGTCCTCACACATGGAGGTTGGCTTCCCCTGGAATAAGGGATCCAAGAGTAAGAACAAATTGATATACAGCTTAAGAAGTTAGGAAAAGGAAAACATAACAACCCAAAAGAAATTAAGTAAAAGGGAGGAAGTAAGGATAAAATCAGAAAATAATATTTTATGTAGCACTTTCTCTGTGCTAGGCACTGTACTCAATTCTTAGCATTTATTAACTTAAAAAATATCATAGGCTGAGTGCGGTGGCTTATGCTTATAATCCTAGCACTTTGGGAGGCTGAGGTGGGAGGATCACGAGGTCAGGAGGTTCAGACCAGCCTGACCAACATGGTGAAACCCCATCTCCACTAAAAATACAAAAATTAGCCTGGTGTGGTGGTGGGTGCTTATAATCCCAGCTACTCAGAAGGCTGAGGCAGGAGAATCGCTTGAATCCAGGAGGCGGAGGTTGCAGTGATCTGAGATTGCGCCACTGCACTCCAGCCTAGGAGACAGAGTGAGATTCCGTCTTAAAAAAAAAAAAATCATAAAACAGAGAAGATGAAAAAAAAACAAATTTTGTTTTTTAGGGGAAATAATGATTAAAATTTACAAACCTCTGGTATGATTGATCAAAAAGAGAGGAGGGATCCAAACAGTAATAGATATGAAAATGAGAACATTATAAGTATGGCAGAGATTAAATATATAATAAGAGTATATTATAAGACTGGGCAACAAGGTGAAGCTCTGTTCCTACAAAAGAAAAATACAAAAATTAGCCAGTTGGGGTGGTGCACACCTGTGGACCCAGCTACTTGGGAGGCTGAGGTAGAAGGATCAATTGAGCCTGGGAGGTCAAGGCTGCAGTAATCTGTGATTGCACCACTGCACTCCACCCTGGGCGACAGAGAGACCCTGTCCCTTAAAAAAAAAAAAAAAAGAGTATATTACAAACAACTATAAGCCAATGTATATGAAAACTTGCATTAAATGAACCACTTTCCAGGAAAAAATGTAACTTACCAAGACTGATTCAAGAAGAAATAAAAACCCTGAATAATCCTATACCAATTAAGGCATTTAAGCAGTAGCTAAAAATCAGGTCCAGGTGGTTTCACCAGTGAGTTCTCACATACCTTCAAGGGCCAAATAATTCCAACTTATGCAAATCAATTTAGAGTACAGAAAAGGATAAGTCACTCCCAACTAATTTCTTGAAACTAGCAAAATTCTTATAAAACTTGACAAAAACTTTATGAATAAAAAAATTATAGGTCATAATCACTCTGTAATATAGATGCAAAATTCTAATGAAGTGTTAGAAAACTAAATTTAGTAATGTTCAAAACCAACAATATGTTATGACCAAGTTAGGTTTATCTTAGGAATGCAAGCTTGGTTTAACATTGGAAAATCCACTGACATCATTCATCATATTTGCATATTAATGAAAGATATTATGTTTATTCACTACATGAATACAATGCATATGATAAAATTCACTATCAATTCATTTTTTAAAAAATAATTAATTAATTTTATTTTTTTCTAAAGAGGGAGCCTTACTTCATTGCCTAGGCTGGTCTCAAATTCCTGGCTTCAAGTGATCCTCCCACCTTGACCTCCCAAAGTGAATTCATTATTTAAAAAATCTTTTAAGCCAGGCGCAGTGGCTCACGCCTGTAATCCCAGCACTTTGGGAGACTGAGGAGGGCGAATCAGAAGGTCAGATTGAGACCATCCTGGCTAACATGGTGAAACCCCATCTTTACTAAAAAAAATACGAAAAATTAGCTGGGCATGGTGGCATGCACCTGTAGTTCCAGCTAATCAGGAGGCTGAGGCAGGAGAATCGCTTGAACTCGGGAGGTAGAGGTTGCAGATCGTGCCTGGGGAACAGAGCAAGACTCTCTCTCAACAACAGAAAAAAATCTTTTATAAAACTAGACATAGAGGTGAACTTCCTCAATCTGATAAAGCCTCTATAAAGCTCTTTGCATTAGTTATCCATTGAAGCATAACGACCCCCAAAACTTGATAGCTTAACACACTTAAACACATTTATGAACTCATACAGTTTCTATGGGTGAGAAATTTGGGCAGCTTCGCTGAGGGCTTCCAGCTTTGTATTTCCCACAGTGCTGCAGTCGAGAACGTTGGTTAGTACTGCAGTTATCTGACTGTTTGACTGGGACTGGAGAATCTTCTTTCAAGGTGGCTGACCCACAGAGCTGGCAAATTGATGTTGGCTGCTGGCAGGAGGCCTCCTTGCTGCTGTGACCCTTCCATAGGCCTGCTTCAGTGTCCTTCCAGCACAGCAGCTGGCTTCTTCCAGAGCAGACAAACCAAGAGACAGCAAGATGGAAACAGTATCTTTTATAACCTAGCCTCAGAAGTCACACACGGCCATTTCTGCAATATCCTATTACACAGGTCAGCCCTCTTCAGGTATGGGGTGTGAATATCATTAGGCAAAGATCACTTGGAGCCATAGACTGGCTATCACAATGTCATGTCAAATATCTTCTTTCATAGTGAAACACTAAAATTATTCCTTTTAATTTCATGAACAAGACAAAAGTTGCCACTATCATTATTTCTATTCTATTGAACTAGAGGTCTTAACTGACACAGTAAAACTCCTTATAGTGTTAGGAGTGTTATTGTTATAACAAGAAATGAAAGGAAGAAACAGTCACTATTCTCAGATCACATGTCAATATAAAAAACGTAAACCAATATCTCACAAAATGTTAGAATTGAAGTGAATAAGGTTTCTGAATACAAAGTGCATATTAAAAAATCATTTGTGCCAGCAACAACCAGAAAGTACAATTTCAGGACCAGGCTCCTCACCCTCCCACCTTTTGGAGTCTTCAATGTCTATTATTCCACTCTGTGTGTCTACGTGTACTCATTGTTAGCTCCCACTAATAAGTGAAAACGTGCTGTTTTCTGCTTTCTGCTTCTGAGTCATTTCAGTAAGGATAATGGCCTCCAAAACATCTTATTGAATGATGAAATATTAGAAGCATTTCCACCAAAATAGGATAAGATCAGGAGGCCCATTACTATCAGCAATATCATATTCAAGTTTAGTCAATGCAACAAAAGAAGAAAAAGAATACAGAAATATAAATATTGAAAAGGAAAGGCAATTTGGTAATAGCGATTAACGTTTTAAGTATATATATTCACAAGTTTTAGGAAACGAAGTGAACACAGTTTTTCCCTCTCACTACTGGAACCCCGCCCTACTGTAAAAATGAAAAATAACATAGAAATAAATAAAACTTACAGTGGTGAAAAAAATGAATGGGCCCATCAGCAAATGAAGCTGTCAACCAACTTTTTGAAGTTAGAGATAAGGCAAGGGTAATGAAACCAGAAAGAAGCAGCTACTGCCTAGGGTTTGTGTGGAGGGGGAGGTAGCCAAGGGCACTGGGCAGTCCATAGGAGGAGCTTTTAGCTGGAGGCCCCAGATACAACAGAGGGAGCAAGTGAGATGTGAGGCTTATTGATTAAAAGTCTGTACATAGAACAGCCGGCTCATCAGTTTCACTCCTCCTCCATCAGTCAAGCACCTGCCCCTCCGGTAAATAATTGATGAGTTCTCCTCAAAATAACTCAAATGGCTCAATTAGAAAGGGCTCAATACCCACAGTGCAGGCTCCGGAATCACAGAACTTTCCATCACCTGTTGTGTGGGATTTGACCACCCAGGTAAAAGGGTCCAATGTGATAAAATCTGAAATTATACAACAGCTGAATACGGGTTCAAGGTTTGCTGCAGGGTCTTTGGGGGTGTTTTGGTTGTAGTTGTTTTGAGATAGGGTCTCACTCTGCCTCCCAGGCTGGAGTACAGTGGTGTGATCACGGCACACTGCAGCCTTGACTTCCCAGGCTCCAGTGATCCTCCCACCTCAGCCTCCAAAGTTGGGACCACAGGCAGGCATGAGTCACCACACCAGATTCACCACCTTTGACCATGCATGAGTCAGCACCTTTGTATTTTTGGTAGACACAGAGTTTTGCCATGCTGATTAGGCTGGTTTCAAACTCCTGAGCTCAGGTTTTCCACCTGCCTTGGCCTCCCAGTACTGGGATTACAGGCGTGAGCCACTATGCCTGCCTGTTGGAGTTTTTAGATTGAAATGTTTAAAGGTAAGTGTCCTATGTGTTATGGGCCGAGTTGTGTCCTCCCAAAAGATGTATGAAAGCCCTAAGCTCCACTACCTCAACATGTGACTTTATTTGGAAATAGAGTTGTTGTGGCAGATGTAATTAGTCAATTTAATATGAGATCATGCTGGAGTACTGTGGGCTCTTAATCCAACACAAATAGTGTCCTTCTCAGAAGAAAAGAGGCCAGGGGCAGTGGCTCACACCTATAGTCCCAATACTTTGGGAGGCCAAGATGGAAGGATCGCTTGAGGCCAGGAGTTTGAGACTAGCCTGGGCAATATAGCAAGACCTTGTCTCTAAAAAATATGTAAGAATTAGCCAGATGTGGTGGTGTGCACCTGTAGTCCTAACTACTCAAGAGGCTGAGGCAGGAGGATCACTTGTTCCTAGGAGTTTAGGGCTGCAGTGAGCTATGACCGCACCACTGCACTCCAGCCTGGGGGACAATCGAGACACTGTCTCTAAAAATAAATAAATAAATAAAAATTAAAAAAAAAAAACAGAAGAAGAAAGAAGGAAAAAGAAGAAGAAGGAGGAGGAGGAAGAGGAGGGAGAGGAGGAGAAGAAAGGAAGAACACCATGCGATGACAGAGGCTGAGATTGAAGTGATGCATCCGTAAGCCAAGAAATGCCAAGGATCGCCAGCAACACCAGAAGCTAAGAGAAAGGCCCTCCTCTAGTATCAAGGTGATTAAAGTAGCAATACTTCAATTCAAACTGAAATAAATTTAAAAGTTGCCTTTTTTTGTTGTTCTCTTCTTTTCACAGGTGTTGAAAAAGTTGCCTTTTAAATGCCCGAAAAATAACAACAACAACAACAAAAGAAATAAAAAACTGCCAATTCCTTTATTAGACTGAAAACAACCTAAATATTGAGCAAAATCAGATTACTTGTAACCTGACAGTTTATACTATCCTGCTCTTTAAGAAATTGAGAGTAAGAGAGATCTTTAGACCCTAACATAGGAAGTTGTATATTATTAAATGAGAAAAGCAATTTGTAAAATATAATTTATATAATCTCATTTTTGTGAAAAATATGTGTATACACATTTACATATGCATATAAAACCTCCTGATAGAACATCTAAAACTTCACTGCTGTCATCCTAGAGGGGAGAAGGCAGGTCATCAAAGGGAATTTGCACTCTTTATTTCTGTCATATTTAAGTTTTTATTATAAGAATATATTAATTTCGTGCAAAACAATAAAAGTAGGCCAGTCGTGGTGGCTGATGCCCGTAATCCCAGCACATTGGACCAAGGCGGGATCATCTTGTGAAGCCAGGAGGTTGAGACCAGCTTGGACAGCATAGTGAGACCCTGTCTCTAAAAATAAGTAAATAGATAGACAAACAATAAAAGTCTTAACTTTTTCCTTTGTGGAAGAAATTCTGAGGGCATGGGATAGTACCTCAATCAACTCATTTTAAATCAGCTCTCCCTTTTCACACAAAAACTGCCCAAATCTGCTCTACCACCCAATGAATTTTTGTCTCTCTTAGGAGTTCTCTAGTCAAATAAATGGCAAAAACTGTGGTCAGGGAAGAGTCAAGGCTGAAATCCAGGAGCCATCGCTCCTTACCTTCTTAGGACCTGACTCTTGGCCTGAAAGAGACTCTGCTGCTTCCTTTCTGAATGAAGAGACAGAGAATAACCTAAAGTTGTTTGTGTAGGAACCACAGTTGAGCAAGCTCATCTCACAATAAGATTTGGAATCCCAAATAAAGACTTGGTCTAGAAGATTCCATGTGTAAAACAAAATTACACAGTTAAGATATTGAGGTAAAGACCACTAAATCATCTGGCCCAGGTAATACAGAAAGTGAATTTGTGTATTACTTCTTTATTTTCTGGTTCAGTCTAACCAGAGAGGGTTTGGGAGCAAGAGGAACAAGAATAAAAAGAGAACAAAGACCATCGTCTCAGGCAGACCTTAAGATAGGTGATGTGGATGCTAAAATAAGTGTGAAAATAGAAAGAATGATTAAGACCTAGTATTCAATAGCACAACAGGGTGACTATCATCAATAATAATTTCACTGTACATGGTAACTAAGAGTATAATCAGATGGTTTGTAACACAAGGGATTAATTCTTGAGGTGATGGATACTCATTTACCCTGATGTGGTTTTTATTTATTTATTGTATGGCTGTATCAAAATATCTCATGTAATCCACAAATATATATACCTACTATATACCCACAAAAATTAATTGAAAATTAAAAAAAAAGACGGGGCCATATGGCCACATGGACATCAGTCTGGAGCCCTTTGAGGATCCCCAGCACTGTGGCTGAGGCCACCCTCCTCCCTAGGGAAACAGAAGGAATACAGTCCCAGGGGAGTGTCAGCAAGGGCCTGGGTCCCCTCCTGGCTCCACCACCCAAGTTTAAGAAAGTAGGGATTTTGAGATTACTTTTGTGTGCCTATTGAAATCTCTTCCCTTCTTCAAAACGCAAATTCTACCTTCTTCAGAAAACCTCCCTTAAATAAGTCTACACTATATAGGCAGTTTGTAGCTATTTAATAGTTTATTAAACTGCATTCTTTTATTGTCACCTTACTAGGCTGTAAATGTTGTTACAGCAGAAATCACGTTTTAGTTTTTACAAATTTCCACAATGCCTAGTGTAGCGTCGAGAATGAAACAGGCATTCAGTAAGTAATTGTGTGATGGAAAAGTTGAAAGGAAGAAACAACCATCAGGCTTCCTGAAGTTTCTAGCCTTTTAGCTTAGAGAGAGAATACACTGGATGGTAGGACTGCATCCCCACATTCTCAAATCAGAGGGTGGAGGTTCACCTGCACCTGGTGTATTTTTTTCTGGAAAAAAGCTATCCTGAATGCAAATTCAGTCTCAAAGTGCTACAAAGGACAACCAGGAAAGCACAGTGCCTTCTGGATCCCTTTTGGGGACCAGGCTGTGTGTGTGTGTGTGTGTGTGTTTGTGTGTGTGTGTGTGTGTCTGTGTAAGCGTGCATGGGTGGGAGAAGGTTGTGGTGGGAGGGGATCGGCAAGAGGGAGGTAAGAGACTCCACACAGTGATTATGTGCAGGGGATTTGCTATGTCTCTTCCCCCTGCTTCTTTCTTTGTCCTCTTTCTCCTGGTCCCCTTCTTCTGCATTTGTCTGGGAGGATCCTGGAGTGTTCTTTTGATTGACTCAATCTTTCTCTGGCACTTGAGTTCTGATTGGCTGAAGGTCTTAGAGGGAGGAAAAAAACCTTTAATTAAGTAGATAATCTCTCCTTTGGATGTTTGGCAGCTCCATTTCACCTCCCCTTAACTCTGTTTGGGATCGCTTACACACCAAGGAAGTTGGGCTTTGAGAATTCCATCCCACTGCCACTGAGGAGAATATTTCTCCATCTTGCCTATCCATCTCCCAGTTTTTTAGAATTTTCTCTAGCTGTTAAACTCCAGAGGATTATGTTTCTTTCAAAGCCTTCTGTGTACATCTCTCTTTTTACCTGTGTCCTCCAACTCAGCCACAGCTGGTAAGTAGCCGGACTCTTACCTGAAACTGAGAACAGGTAAGTGTATGTAATATGTTGGGTAAAGATCATTTCATTTCCAGGAATGTAGGAAGGCTTGAGATCTCTCCTTGGAAAAACTGTTCTATGGAGTAGGGCTCTTTCTAAATTTGTGGCTGATTTTAGTGAATCTTTAGGACCCCTACCAATAAAGGACTAATAACAGGAGGAGGAGTTCCTATTTTTATAAATTAAATATTCCACAAATATTCCAAGTGATGTGGGGGAAAGTGGACAGCAGTCCCCCCCCAACTTTTTTTAACCAAATCCTGATGTCAGCATTGTGGAGAGGACGGTAGTTCAAAGCAAGTTCTATTTGTTGAATCTGATCTTGAGGCGAAGTCTGGAGACAAAATTTAATGAGCTCTTACTTTGGACTTTCTGACTTTATTTTTTTTTTCAGGATATTCTAAGTAATTGCTCAAACTGTCATTTTTCTAGACATAAAAAATGTTATGTAAACTACTAAGTGGGCATTGGGTTAACAAACATGTTTGAAACTAAATATTTCAGAAATATAAATGTCTCAACAAATTTATTTAATTTGTTCAATTTGCAAACACTTCTAAATGCTCAGAAAATCAGATAATGTATACGAAGTGCTTTGTAAATTATAAACACAAATGCTAAAGAATATCATCACCATTCTCATTTATCTCTTGGAAACCACGTAAACTATCCATACATGCAACTGTTCATAGGCAAATACACAAGTACACAATAACATACAGAACTCAGGTTGCTAGGGTGTTCGGAGTTTCTCTCCAGTTCAGATATAAGCTCAGTCTCTCTCTTCATCAGTTCTCATTTTGACCATCTATTTAACCAAGATATAAATCCAATTGCTACACAAACTGTTGAGGAAGCAAGAAAAGAAATTTCTTTGCTGAGATAAGCTTCCTTTGAGAATTGAAAATATATTTTTATCATAAATGAGTGTAGCCATCTTTATTGGAATGTTGATAAGTATGCCAACTTCATAAAACTATTTGCAAGTTAATACAATAATTTGCAACATTTCTAATTATAAGCAGAATCACCAATTAGTCCATTTTTAATTGGCATTTTAATTAAATATTTCAACTTTCAAAAAAAAAAAAAGTCTCTCTTCTCTCCCTCTCATAAGAACAAAAAGACAAAGGGGAGAGGAGACTATTTCAGAGCATTTCTACTGATGTTCATGGTATTCTTCAGCTGATTCAGTATCAGCAAAAGAGAAACACGAGATTCCTTTTCCTAGTCACCAGGGCGGTGTGAATTGTTCTATAAAAAATACCTTTACTGTGTGTTCCCTTCCCTGCAGGAGGGGGTCATGTTCATTTCATTCCGATACTGACACAGCCACACTGAAAGGTGGCTGGGTTGTTTGTCTGTCCAAATTCAAGTGTCTGGATTCAAAAAGAAAAAAGAAAAAAGAGATGTGAAAGAAAGTTCTAATTTAAAAAACAGGGTTTAAGAACCCCTCCTCCCCTTGCCTGACTTTGAGGAGAAAATGTACAAATCTCCTGTATAATACAATTAGATTTTAATTGCTTTTTCCTATAAGCCCCAATTTAAATTAAACATTTGCACTTCATCAAGAATCTGTGGTGGCATTTGAAAAGTCACTTTTAAATTTCACATTAAATCTTGATTATGCTTCTAATGAAACTATCAGGGCTTTGCATAAGGTCGTCTTCCCCTTTATGCCATGCAGAGAAATTTGACCAACGAAAGCCTTTGAAATGCTTCTCTTAATACTTCATTATGAACCTTTTATGTAAGGACCTCAAAAGCATTTAACAAATGGAGAACCACAATTTCTGCTTGGCTGTTCAGTTGTAGGCCTGCCTGAAATTACTGTCTAAAAAAGTCCATCAACAGAAATTCCTAGGCTTCAAAAGGAGAGAATAATGATGAGAGTCCCCTATCATATGCAGTTTTACTATTAAATTAGTACAAGATAAGTTTTTTGAAAAGTATTTGCCACAATTTTTTATAGTTGGGACATTTCGGAGGAGAACTGTCTTTTAGTAACTTGAGAAAATTCTTTCCTTTGAATTTATTTATCTTAATCCTTATGGCTCCAAAGAAAGAGAATGAGAATGCAGGATAAGCCAAGCAGATGACGGTGATTATAATGGTGGCCAGAGAGGAACCAATTTGATTTTCCTTCCAATACACTTAATTATCTGGAATGAGCAGGCCTAGAAAGTGTTTTACCTTAGCTGGTCGGCCCCATTTTACTCCAAATGTTATCTCATAATGACACTGGGTCTTACCCAGTTCTGTTCATTTCTCACTCTCTCCCCACCTAAGTCTGTCACCACCAAATCAGAAGGATGCCCCTGGACAAAGAAGTAAACTGTAGCTCTGCTCTCATTCTTCAACAGAAGTTACCACCTCTACTTCTTTCCAAAGGTTTGCAGCAGGAATTTAAAACAGAGTCCATTTCTCTTCTGCAGTAGGAAAAGAATTTGTCTAAAATCTTTGGATTTTAAGGCAGCTTTTGAAAAACATTATCTTTTGGTCCTCTATATTTATGTTTTAGAGTAACCTTTCTATGGCTCTTGAAATCTCATCTGATGATGACATGTGGGATTCCTGATTGGCGAAGGAATCAGTTATTGGAAAAGGGTCTTTGAATCCATATTCTCACCAAGCATTGTGTAAAGCTGAAATTACTGTTCTCCACACTATGTGCTACTACTTTTAGGTGTATATTATGAACAATAAAATACAAACTCATTTTAAAATTACTGAATTTATACGGGGGTTCTGTCATAAGTTTTTGCCATGTTGAGTTTTTCCTATCAACAAATACAAAAAAGCCGAATATGATCAAGTGAGGATCCACTAAAACTGTCACGATAGGAGCAGATTTTCATCCTTAAAGAAGCTGGGAATCTCCAAAGTCAGAGAAATAAAAAGTAAGGTGTAAGAAAGAAAAAAAAAAAAAGAGAGAGAGAGAGAGAAAAGAAGGTAAGGTGTGAGGAACTGCTTTGGAATCTGAAAAAAAAATATGACACTACAAAAGAGTAATTTAAAAGCATCCCTGGTTCATTTAAAAAAAAAAAAGTTCCTGATCCATTAAAAAAAGCTGAGATTTGTGGAGTAGCTCTGAGGTGGGCTAGATCAGCAGCTGCACAGTAGGAAGGCCTGAGGGCTTTGAGAATTCCGTTTTCTTGTTGATGGCCTCCACAACTTGAGCCCTATGCGTTTCCTTCCAGAAACTCTATTTCTCTTGTCATGAAAGACAATAACTCTTATAATTATTAATAACAACAAAGGCTGTGAGGGTCCTGGGAAAAGACACTTCATTACAGCTCTTCTTATGAAACCAGTTTGTGGACAAGAAGGATGCTCTAAGATGCATCTTTGTTTTAGTTTTCCATGGATAACAATATGACACAAAGAAGGATCCCCTTTGTGTGATATTTCATAGTGACAAATGGGGCATTGAAAAAGGACCAGACGAAAAGAAGTTTGAATCCAAACCCTCTCTCTTCCATGGAAAGATATTTCTTTTTTCTTTTCTTTTTTCCAACTGGAAAAATTGGTTTAATGCTGCTCTAAATTGGATAATACTATTATGTCTTACGACTATTAATAAAATTCCTTTTTTCTGGGCTCCAGTGACGCTTGTCTATTTTCATTGGAAAAGTGGGGGAGAATTCATATGGCTTAGAAAACAAGGTCAATATAATTTTTCTTAGGATAAATCTTTATTTTTCAGAAAGTGGATTTTTTTTTTTTCCACTCGGTAAAGGATCAGGCTGGGTTAACAGCTGGGGGAAACACTGAGCTTGGGTCACATAAATAACATTCCCCATTGCCTCCCACTTGAAATATATCTGCACTCCCAGGACCTCTCAACGGAAACTACCATCCACTTTGGGTAGACGCTTCAGTCTCATTATAAGCTAAACTTTTATGGTTTGTTTTTCTCAATCTTTATTGTAAGCCCCTGTTATTGATCATTTCATTTCTCTGTATGCTTCTTAGGTTAGAGTTTTCTCCAAGCCCAGAGAAAATCAGATCATAAGGGGATCATTTAAATTCACCATCATCTGACCAGTCCAAACTCACTTTTAAAAACGAGGCTGTTTTTGCAACTTCAGCAGCCTATGGTACTGGCACATTATGGGGCTATATTCCAGTAGTCCCAATAAGACCCGATATGAGGGCCAATAGGTCAGTCTTTCTATGCAGCTCTGTAGATGAAATTCTTATACTCTCCAGGCCAAACTTACACCATCCTACTTCAGAAGGAATTTCCCCTTCATTCAAAACTGCAATTACCTTTTGCTGCTATGAATTTCAGTCCTTTTCCTGTACTCAGTTTCTTTAGGTTTATCATACACACTTTGAAGGTTCCCTTCCTTATCGATATCTAGGATACTAAATAGTGAACCAGGAGATTGTCCACATTATCCCGTGTCGCATTTCCTCACCTTAGTCCAAGGCATCTGGTGGAGCCCGGATTCTGGAGGTTATCGCTTTTCAGCATAATGGGGTTTGTTTTAAAATTTTAATATTATGGGAAAAACATGTTTTTTCAAAGGTTTTCAAAAAACATGTTTTTTCAGCGTGTATAACAAACCCTAATTACTCAGCTTCAACAGTTATCAATCTCTGACCAATCTGATTTCATCTACACTCTCTGTGGTATTTTTAATTGCGTATATGTCTCTTAGTCTAAACCTTCCAAACTACCATGGTTCAAAATAGGAAGAAGAGTGATAGCAAAAGGATTATCTATCCTGTGTCTGAGAGATCCAGGGCGCTAATTACAATGAAGTTTGGGGAACACTGTACATTTCTCCCATTGTCCTTGGGAGAAAATCAAGAATACAAACTAGCAAAAGGGAGTAAGTCATTCAAATGCATGTTTGAATTTATTTCTATTGGATCTGTGGCTGGTTAGCGAAGACAGTAGAAATTGAGGGTTGGATCAGATTGTGGAGAGACCATTTTACCATCTGTTTGGATTTAATTCCATTAAGCAGTAAAAATGGCACTCAAGTGCCAAAACCTGTCCATTTTCCAACCTTAAACTGTTCACCTAGTTGTTTTACAGGATAATTCTGAGAGTTACCACGTAGACCTACCTTCCTGATACTGATATAAACTGGTATTGTATCCATCAATGCAAAACATAAATATTTTCTAAAGTCTATACTGCAGGGACCAAGGCAACAAGATCAGAAAACAAAACAGAATTCTCTGCCTCAATCATGACTGCAGAAAAAGTTCCTGTGATCTCAGGCGTTCTGGGAACGGTGGCTTGAGCTGTTCTTAGCAGCTCTCACTTAGAGACTAAGGAAAGGAGCCTGAGTATAGCTTATCCCCTCCGCAGTCCTCATTTAGATGCTAAGTGCTGACGTGATTTTCTGTGGCTTAGTATTTCTCAGTAGGGCTTGCTACAATACACAAAGAAGGAAGGAAATGAGGACAGGGAAGATATCCTATCCCTCTATAAAATATCCCAAAATACAAATGACATATCAGTTGCAGGGGAAAAGATGACCCCCTGAACATTTGTGATTCACGTCTGAAGGAATCTGCCTGAGCTTCTTTCGCAAAGATCCATGGTACAGACTTGTCCTGTGGGACAATTGGCTTGCAAGACTTGTTTTGTCTTTTCATATTTTAGGGCACTGAATTATTATATAAAAAATTCACATTTACAAAAAACATTGTTAGAATGATTTACAGGGCTGAACTCCCTTTGAAGAAACAGATGGACTTTAAATTGGTGAACTAGATAGGGGAATATGACCAAAAGCTACACATTCCTGAATGTTTCTTTCTGTACTCATCTGGAAAAATACCTTTCGCCAGGTGCACTGGCTCACACCTGTAATCCCAGCAGTTTGAGAGGCCAAGGCGGGCGGATCACCTGAGGTCAGGAGTTCAAAGCCAGCCTTGACTAACATAGCGAAACCCTGTCTCTACTAAAAATACAAAAAATTAGCTGGCTGTCATGACATCTGCCTATAATCCCAGCTACTAGGGAGAATGAGGCAGGAGAGTCGCTCGAACCAGGGAGGCAGAGGCTGCAGTGAGCTGAGATTATGCTATTGTACTCTAACCTTCCAATCTGGGCAACAAGAGCGAAACTCCTTGAAAGAAAGAAAAGAAAGAAAGAAAGGAGGGAGGGAGGGAGGAAGGGAAGGAAGGAAGGGGGGGGAGAGAGAGAGAGAAAGAAAGAAAGAAAGAAAGAAAGATAGGAAGGAAGGAAGGAAGGAAGGAGGGAAGGAAAGAAAGAGACCTTCCTTTGTTCCCAGTCACCACTGCAATCATTTCTCTTTTTTCTTTCAATGCCGTCCTCCTACAACAAGTCAGCACTAGCCGCTCCTAGCTCTTCACTCTCTGCAGTCTGGCTTGTGTTCTACTGCCCTACTGAAATAGATCCCTCCACTGATACCAGCTTTGTTCCCTCTTGACACATTTTTAAGTAGGAGGAAATTTGTCTTTGAAAGTCTAAGTACTTCTCTTCAAGACTTCAGATACCTTGTAACTTCTACCTCCTAATCCCTTTCCCTAGTTAAGTAGGAAAGTCTGATTTCAATACTTTAGAAGGGGTAAGAATTAGTCATGCTTTTCACCCTTGAAAAAAAAATTTGCATTTTAAACTCAACTCTCTCAAATTGTATAGTGAATAGTTCCTAGTTCAAATACCCTCAGGGATGATCAGATAAGGGTAGTGAAGAAAATCTGGGACCAATGGGATATTATTTCACGGTTATTTGTAATTCCTACTTTCCATGTAATTGTGTGTGTGTGCGCACACGTGAACATGCCTTTGTGTGTGCCGTTCACATGTGTTCTATAGGTAAGAGAAAGCTGCTATCACTGGAGCACCTTCCATCTATAGCTCCAGGCAGCTTCCCTACTCCATACCCTCCCCTTAGCCTTTAACCCTGTACTCTTTTGAGATCGAGTTTTGCTCTTTCAGCAGGCTGGAGTGCAGTGGCACAGTCTTGGCTCACTGCAGTCTCCACCTCCTGGGTTCAAGCGATTCTCCGGCCTCAGCCTCCCAAGCAGCTGGGATTACAGGTGCCCACCACCACACCTGGTTAATTGTTATATTTTTAGTAGAGATGGGGTTTCACCATGTTGGGCAGCCTGGTCTCAAACTCCTGACCTCAGGTGATCTGCCCACCTCAACTCCCCAAAGTGCTAGGATTATAGGCATGAGCTACCACGCCTGGCCAGAAGCTTGGTTTTTTTAAAAAACAGGAAAACCCTAACTTAAATCTAAGCTACATAAACCACTGGGATTCAAATGCATTGAGACATACCTGGCACACTCATGGGACTGGCCTGCAAGAAGTGCTGCATAAGGCTGAGGAGCTTACTGGGAAAGAACGCTGTTGCTAAGGGGAGAGGAAGTCCAGCACACACATTTGGCCTCGTCGTACAAAGGGAGATGTATGTCTAAATGTGGCATGGCATGGTACCTGGCACTCTGGTCCAGTGCCCATCTGTGGTATGGGCTATGCAGAATCAGGCATGTATTCTGACCATGACTGTGAAACTGCAAACCATACAATGTGATGTGGTAGAAACCATTTTGTGGGCTCTGCTAGTTTGGAGAACAGCCCCCAAAAGGAAGAAACAGTTTAAACGTGTGAATTGGTTAGTGGTTTAAACCCCTTGTCTACAATGAGATATACTAGACAGAGAATGGAAACTTGCAATTTTCTGTGAACTTCCTAAGGTCATAAAATAATGTAAACTTCTTCAGATGGTAACAGGTAAAGAAGGGCTCTTTCTATGAATGTGTGTGTATCTATGGATAGTGAATGTTAGATAAACAAACAAACAATTAAAAAACAAAAACAAACAAAAAAAAAAAAAAAAGCCTAAGCACACAAATAAACAAAAGAAGCTTGGAGGCTATCGAAGAGCTAAAAGAGAAGCTGTGGCATTTGTATTTGGGTTAATCTGAAGTCCCTCCCCTCCTGTCCCAGCTTCCTAGGAAAAAGTTTTACTGTGGATCAGGCAGATTATGGACTAGGCAATTCAGAAGGCAAAGCTACCCAGGGGAGAAGCCACATAATGCAGAAAAACATGCGTGTTTGAGGAGCTATAGTGCCCTAAATGAAAAAATTTTTAATTGTGGCTAGATTATAGCCACTGACGTGTTGCAAGGTTAGAAGATCCCTGAGCAGCGAAGCAACAGAAAATGACAAAAAGTCTGCAGGGCTCTGCTTTGGACATTACCTGCAGCCTCACAACTACTAATGTATCTGTATCCATGGATAGTTTTTAACAGCTAGGAAAAGATATTCAGCAAGGAGAATAGCAAGGACCAAGACACACATTAAAAGGAAGGAGAAAGAATTTCTTTGTGTTTATATTAGAGGAGGTAGGGAAGGCAGGGACAGAAGGATGCAGTTTGACCACCAGCCTAGGTGGGATCAAGTGACAGCAGATGCTACTTACAGTGAGACATTATTGTGAGCTCTCAGAAGGAGGGGGGATGATTGCTTTCCCATATTCTTACTGTTGGAAAATCAGCTTGGGAGAAGCATGAGCCTTAGAAGCTTATAGGAAAAAGGATAGACTTAAGAGTGAGTTGCTTTCTTCAGGATTGGTGACAAGCATGCACAGGAGGTCTAAGAATGTAAGATAATAGCTGTGGCCTTAAAGGCTTCTGTGAGTGGAGGTAGTGACAGATAGCCCCAGGCAAAGACTTGGAATCCTTATGGGCATATTGCCCCCCTACCCCCGGCAAATAGTTGATTCCTAGTATGGAAAGGTGTGCACAAGCAAGTCAGCAGTAATTGCTGGAAACACTGTAACACAAAGAAAAACTACAAAGAAGGAAATAGACCCCTGACTAATGATCAGTGCGGTTAGAGGTCCAGCCCTTCCAGGCAATGAAAGCTTTGAGAACTACCAAAACCAGAAGACACATCACCCAGATACAAAAAAAGAGAATGTTGCAGTTGGAGAGCCATTTTCCAGAAGACTGTAGAAATAATCTAAGTCTCCCAGCCCCTCAAATTATTACTTAGGTATTAGATGCTTGCAAGCATCTCCCTGTTCTCCCTCTGGCCCGGTGTTTCTCAAGTGAGGACTACCCGTAGTATAACCATCTTGGGAACCTGGGCATGCAGCTCTCTACCACTCATTCTCCCTCCTCTCTTACAACTACCACTGAACAAGAGTCACTGGAGCTGGGGCCCAGGAGTCTGCATGTGCAATAAACTCCCCAAGAGGATTCTCATGCAATCTACATTTTGTACTCTACTGTCCTAGACTGATGAAACACCTCTAACAGAACACTAAAGCAAGACAGATACTACGAGGCCAGGTGCAGTGGCTCACCCCTGTAATCCCAGCACTTTAGGAGGCCAAAGTGGGCAGATTGCTTGAGGTCAGGAGCTCAAAACCAGCCTGAACAATATGGCAAAACCCTGTCTCTGCTAAAAATACAAAAATTAGCTGAGTGTGGTGGTGCATAACCTGCATAGTCTCAGCTACTTGGGAAGCTGAAGCACAAGAGTTGCTTGAACCTGGGAGGCAGAGGTTGCAGTGAGCTGAGATGTAGCCTGGGCAACAGAGCAAAATTCTGTCTCAAAAAAAAAAAAAGATACCACGAGATGGGAGTAGGGTAGGGAGAAAATCCAGTCCAATCTAGGTCAGGCAGTACAGCCACCCAACAGCTAATGGGGGTTGGTGGGGTGTGGTTGTTACACCCCTCACCACTGAGAATTACAGTAAGGCCAGGGACAATTCTGGGGAAGATGCTCTCACCAAAGTCACCCCCTTTAGGTGCCTGGAGACAGCAATAGGGCTAGCTTCTGTCAGAGTCTTACTGAGGAATTATCTGCTTATCTGGCCAGATCCTAGTCCCCTTATTTGCTTTTAAGTCAATGGAAACTGCAAGCTCTCAAGGTAATCAGAAAGTGCACTGGTGCTTTTTCTCCAGAGGGTCATTAGAGGGATGGAAGAAGTCCAGGACAGTTGAGTCAGCAATGGCCAGAGTGCCACGGCCAATGCACACAGCTCCTAGGGGAGCAAGGCACTTTCAATATGAGGTCCCTGAAGGCTGAGCATGGAAAGTGTATCAATGCAACACTAGAGAGACAATTTAATACTTAAGAAAAAATCTCTCATTTCTTTGCAAGCTTGGCACTCTTTGAAAAGACCACCCTTTGGGCGCACCAACTGTATTCAGCATAGCTGGCTACATCAGGAGAATGGGTAGGGACACAGGCCCTAGAAGTTTATCTAAATGAGTGACTATGGAATCTTCCCGAGAGTGCATTTGCTCTTAAGGAAGAGAACTGAGAAGTTCCAGCAACGAAGCTTGTCACTCGAATTTGTTACCAAGCCCCCTGGTTACAGACCAACAAAGTGGGTGGGAGGTTTACTAGGAGGGGGTGCTATAAGCCAAACTTTAAAAATATATATTTTACTAAAACTCTATAAGACCCTTTTACACAAGTGACTGTTTTGATACCAAAGTGGAAAAGGAAAACTCTAAAGGGGGTCAAAAGACATTTGTTCTTTCTTTAAAAAAAAAAATTAACAGATCCATTTTTTAGAGCAGACTTAAGTTTACAGAAAAAATGAGCAGAATGTACAAAGAGCTCAGTGGCACACCCTTGGCTCATTGCAACCTCTGCCTCCTGGGTTCAAGTGATTCTCCAGCCTCAGCCTCCCAAGTAGCTGTGATTACAGATGCATGCCACCACACCACTAATTTTTGTATTTTTAGTAGAGACGGGTTTTACCATGCAGGCTAGGCTAGTCTTGAACTCCTGACCTCAAGTGATCCGCCCACTCAGTCTCCCAAAATGCTGGAATTACAGGCATGAGCCACCATGCCCAGACCAGAGAGCTTTTATAGACAGTCATGCACTGCATAGTGACACTTTGGTCGATGGTGAATCGTTTATATGACAGTGGTCCCATAAGATTATAATGGAGCTGAAGAGTTCCTATCGCTTAGTGACATGGTAGCCATCTGAACTTCGCAGCTCAACATATTACTCACGTATTTGTGATGATGCTGGTGTAAATGAACTTACTGCTTTGCCAGTTGTATGAAAACATAGCACATATAATTATATATAGTACACAATACTTGATAATAAATGATGTTACTGGCTTATGTGCTTGCTACATTATACTTTTCCATTGTTATTTTAGAGTATCCTCTTTCTATGTATGAAAAGAAAAAAAACTAACTGTAAAATAGCCTCAGGCAGGCCTTTCAGGAGTTATTCAGAAAAAAACATTAGCAGAGGAGATGACAGCGTCGTGTGTGTTATTGCCCTCAAAGACCTTCCAGTGGGACAAGATGTGGAGGTGGAAGACAGTGGTATTGGTGACCCTGACCCTGTGCAGGCCTAGGCCAATGTGTGTGTGTCTTGGTTTGTAATAAAAAAGGTTAAAAGGTAAAAACATTAATAGAAAAAAGCTTAAAGAATAAGGATATAAAGAAAGAAAATATTTTTGTACAGCTGTACAATATATTTGTGTTTTAAGCTAAGTATTATTAAGAGAGTCAAAAAGTTTAAAAAATTTAAAAGTTTACAAAGTAAAAAAGTTACAGCAAGCTAAGGTTATTATTGAGGAAATTTCAAAAATAAACATAGCTCAGCAGAGGTGTACAGTGATTATGAAGTCTTCAGTCGTCTACAGTAATGTCCTATAGTTTCACATTAACTCCCTCACTCACTGACTCACCCACAGCAACTTCCATTTCAGCAAGCTCCATTCATAGTGAGTGTCCTATAGAAGTACACACCATTTAAAATATTTTTGTTTGTTTGTTTGTTTGTTTGAGACAGAGTCTGGCTCTGTTGCCAGACTGGAGTACAGTGGGTGCAATCCTGGATCACCGCAACCTTTGCCTTCCGGGTTCAAGGAATTCTCCTGCCTCAGCCTCTCGAGTAGCTGGGGCTACAGGCAAGCGCTACCACGACTGGCTAATTTTTGTATTTTAGTAGAGACGGGGTTTCACCATGTTGACCAGGCTGGTCTCGAACTCCCAACCTCAGGTGATACACCTGCCTCAGCCTCCCAAAGTGCTGGGATTACAGGTATGAGCCACCACGCCTAGCCTATGTTTTGTTTAGATACACCAATACTTACCATTATGTTATAATTGCCCACAGTAGTCAGTACAATAACATGCTGTACAGGTTTGTAGCCTAGGAGCAATAGGTATACCATATAGCATGGGTGTGTAGTAGGCTAGCCATCTCGGTTTGTATAAGCACATTCTATGATGTTTGCACAGTGACAAAATCACCTGAAGACACATTTCTCAGAACACAACGCTGTCATTAAGCCACACACGGTGTCCCCTTCCCACCTCTGTGTACAGTGTCCTTTAGTATTTGTTGATCCCTACTCTTCTATACATAGAACCCAGTGTGAGCAGGAACAATCCCTGGAAAACGTGCCCAGCAGATGTGATGCTACCCAGATAAAGCAGAGCCTAAGTCGGGCGTGGCGGTTCACGCCTGTGATCCCAGACCTTTGGGAGGCCGAGGCAGGTGGATCACAAAGTCCTGAGATCAAGACCATCGTGGCCAAGATGGTGAAACCCTGTCTCTACTAAAGATACAAAAATTAGCTGAGTGTGGTGATGCACGCCTGTAATCCCGGCTATTCGGGAGGCTGGGGAAGGAGAATCACTTGAACCAGGGAGTCAGAAGTTGCAGTGAGCTGAGGTCACACCGCTGCACTCCAGCCTGGGTGACAGAGTAAGACTCTATCTCTAAATAAATAAATAAATAAATAAGAAAGCAGAGCCTGTGCCCTGGCAGATGTGGCTGTTTTGTGGACATAGAAGTGAAGGCTAATACAATGAAAAGATAAAAAAAATAGCAGAGACAATGTGACAGTTAACTGGGTTTATTCACGAGTGTGTGCAAAAGATTGCTTAGCCCTCTCAGAAATACTTATGAAGAATTTTTCAGGAATTAGGACTCCTGGATTAGTCACTGGGAATGAGAGCAAGGAAAATGCGGGCTGCAGAAAAGAACAGCAGGTAGAGTACATGCTCCACAGTAGGACTGCCAGCGATCCAATCCTGGCCTTACCACTTAACTAGCTGTGTGAGGCTGGCTGACCACTCTACGCTTCAGTCTCTATTTCTGTAAAATGGAAGATATAATAGTTTCTACCTCATAAAATTGTGATCATTATATAAACTTAAAATATGTAAAACACTTTTAAAAGCACTTGGTCAGTCCTGGCAACACAACGAACTCCATTTCTACAAAAAAATACAAAATAAAAATATGCCATGCGTGTTGGCTCACCCCTGTCATTCCAGCACTTTGGGAGGTCGAGGTGGGTGGATGACTTGAGGTCAGGAGTTCGAGACTAGCCTGGCCAGCATGATGAAACCCTGTCTCTGCTAAAAATTCCAAAAATTAGCTGGGCATGGTGGCATGTGCCTGTAGTCCCAGCTACTTGGAGGCTGAGGTGGGAAGATTGCTTGAGTCTGGTAGGTCGAGGCTGCAGTGAGCCAAGGTCAGGGCACTGTATTCCAGCCTGGACTACAGAGTCAGAGTCTCTAAATAAATAAATAAATAAATAAATGTACTTGGAGTGCACAAAATAAACACTCAATGAAAAGTATAGTACCCACCCCACGGAGTTGCTATAAAAATTTAAAAAGATGATACAGGTAAGCACTTAGAAGAGTTCCTCACATACTTGACAAGTGCTAGCTATTACTACATGATATGGTTAAACTTTATATATCAGTGTATACACACACGTATACTGGAGGACTAACACAAGAAGAAACAATGATACAATTTTTACTTGCTAGTGTAAAAGCACAACTAACCACAGTTAGTTATGTAACTTGCTCACCACTTATACCTAATTACCATGAAGCACAATAACAATTATACATAGCACTAAGAGTGTCAGATTGACTCTGCTAAAGGTTTGATTAGAGCACTAACCACTGTACACACGCTTCGTGTTTGCTGCCTGTTACTCTCGTAGTATGATCATGTGCTAATGTAGCGCAGTCATCTGCTCACGACATTAAAAAATTAGTGGGAGCACTGGCTTGCCACAGACTTCTTATATTCCTCAAAATCTTTTTGCAGTTCTTTTTCTCCTTAAATTCTCTATTGCATCTGATGATCTATCTTTTTGAGTTCAAAATCCTTTTATTGAATTCACTTTTACAGGCACTTACATGCCCAAAGTACTAGATTAGGAGCTGGAGGGTATACAGAGATAACTAAGGCAGCCCATACTTCCAGTCAAGTACAAGGGAGGAAAGGGAAACCTTAACAGGAAACAGAGAAAACTTGCTGTGAGACTTCAAGACGTGCTGGTTGTGGCTTTTGCACCAGTACTTATTCAAGAATAAGTGAGATTTTTAAATAAGAGCTTTATTGAGGTATAATCTACGTACCATAAAAGGCACTCTTTAAAAGTATACAAATCACTACTTTTTTTTAGCCAATTCATGGATTTGCGCAACTCTCACCAGAAACCATTTTAGAACATTTTAATCACTCCAAAAAGATAGTGTGCATCTTTTCATGTGCCTATTGGCTGCTTGCATATCTTCTTTGAGGAAATATCTATTCAAGTCCCTTACTGATTTTTTTTAAAAACTGATTGATTGATTAGGACAGAGTCTTGCTCTGTTGCCCAGGCTGGAGTTTAGTGGTGCACTCTTGGCTCACTGCAACCTCCGCCTTCCAGGTTCAAGCCATTCTCCTGCCTCAGCTTCCCAAGTAGCTGGGGACTACAGGTGTATGCCACCACACCCAGCTAATTCTTGTATTTTTTGGTGGAGACAGGGTTTCACCACCTTGCCCAGGCTGGCCTTAAACTCCTCACTTCCAGTCATCTGCCTGCTTTAGCCTCCCAGAGTGCTGGGATTACAGGCATGAGCCACCACGCACAGCCCCTTGCTGATTTTTTAATCAAGTTTTGCTGTGGTTGAGTTTTAGAAGTCATCTATATATTTTGCATATTAACTCCTTATCAAATATGTGCGTTGCAAATATTTTCTCCCATTCTGTGAGTTATCTTTTTGCTATCTTGATGGTGTTTTTTGAAGTGCAAATGTTTTCAATTTTGAAGAAGTTCAATTTATCTATGTTTGTCACTTGCGCTTTTCTTACGCTATCTACAAAACCACTGCCAAACCTCACATCACAAAAATGTACATGCATCCTTTGCTCTAAGAGTTTCACAGTTTTTGCAGTTACTTTAGGTCTATGATAGGATACATTTTGAGTTAATTAAAAGGGATGCGGTGGTTGTAATGTTAAATAAATATATGTTGTGCAATAACAATCCATCATCATTTTGTATGTGTATACCCAGTTGTCCCAGCGCCACTGGCTGCAAATACTAATAGTGAGATTTAACAGAACAGCTGAACAAAGGCATAGAGGCATGAATGCATAGGTGCTCGGAATAGCAACTGGTTCAGCTTGACTAGAGGATTGGACAGGTAGGGATATTTAATGGGAAATGAGACTGGAAAGGTTATATAATCAGATTATGGAGGGTCTTGAGTACCAAAAGTTGGAAAGCTGTGGAAGATTCTTGAGCAGAAGAATGACATCAGAATCAGTCTTTCAGAAGATTGGTCTAGCCGAAGACTATACATTTGGTAACTGATTGGATGATGAGAGCAAGTTGGTAGAGACTTGGCAAAATGGTGGTTCCATTAATTAAAAAAATAATAAATCAAGTGAGAAGAAGTAGCTAGTTTGGTAGGAAAGATGAGTTAGCTTTTAGATAAATCGTCTTCACAATTGGAAACATTCCCAGTAGAGAAATCTAGGTTTCACGTGGAAATGCAGCTCCGAATCTTAATAAAGAAGTTAGGGCTGAAGTTAAGGATTGATCACTTGATTAATCACTTAATCAAGATGGTTAGAACCATGGGCATGAATGAGGAAGTCCCCCCCCACCTAGATAGCTGCTCCTTTAGAGTTTCCTCAGATGATATTTCTTCCTAGTCCCACCCCAAATGTGGGTTCCTGCATTCATTCATTCAACAAACATTAAAATATACACACACACATCTATATCTATATATATATTTTTGAGATGCAGTTTCACTCCTGTTGCCCAGGATGGAGTGCAGTGGTGCAATCTCTGCTCACTGCAACCTCTGCCTCCCAGGTTCAAGTGATTCTCCTGCCTCAGCCTCCCAAGTTGGGATTACAGGTGCACACCACCACACCCAGGTAATTTTGTATTTTTACTAGAGATGGGGTTTCTCCATGTTGGTCAGGCTGGTCTCGAACTCCCAACCTCAGGTTATCCACCCGCCTCGGCCTCCCAAAGTGCTGGGATTACAGGTGTAAGCCACTGCACTCAGGCTAAAATATATTTAATAAACATTTAATAAACATTATTAAATGCTTATTATTGCCAGGCACTGTTCAAGGCACTGGTAATACTTGGTGAACAAAATAGTCCAACTGACAACAACAACACAACTTGCCTTAATGGCGCTTATAGCCCAGTAGGAGGAGGCAAACAGTGAATAAATAAATATATAAAGCATACAGTGTTCATAAGCAGAGAAAGGGGATGGGGAGATGGAGTTGCAATTTTAAATAGGATGATGAAGGGAGGGCTCAGGGAGAAGGACACATGTGATTAAACGGCTGAGGTAGGTGAAGGAACAAGCTTGTAGACAACTGAGTCCAAAGCATTCCAGGATTCCAGGAACAGAGAACAGTCAGTGCAATGCCCTCAAGGCTGGAGAGTGCCCTGTGGGTGAGAGGAACAAGGAGACCAGCACAGCGGGCGAAGAGCAGCCAGGGGAAAACAGGAGGAGGTCAGGTCAGAGCTGTAACTGGAGGCCAGATTGTGAAGGGCTTATAAACCACGGTAAGAATTAACTTCTTCTTGGTGTGAAATAGGAAATTATTAGAGGATTTTGGGCAGAAAGTGGCAACATTCGATTTGTATTTTAAAGGTATTACTCTTTAAATGGACCACTCATTTTAAGAACAGAATTTGGGAGAACAAAGGCGGAAGCAAGGAGATCAATCAGTCGGCTTTCACTATAATCCAGACAAGAGAGGACAGCTTGAGCCAGGGTGAGAGCAGCGAAGGTGCTGAGGACTGGTTGGATGCTGGGTATATTTTGAGCTGGAGCTGGCAGGACTTGAGGACAGATTGAAGCAGGATGTGAGAGAAAGAAAGGAGTCAAAGATGACTCTTGGCTTGGCACAGTGGCTCATGCCTGTAATCCCAGCGCTTTGGGAGGCCAAGGCAGGTGGATTGCTTGAGGTCAGAAGTTTGAGACCAGCCTGGCCAACGTGGCCAAACCCTATCTCTACTAAAAATACAAAAATTAGACAGGTGTGGTAGTGCATGCCTGTAATCCCAGCTTCCTGAGAGGCCGAGGCACAAGAATTGCTTGAACTGGGGAGGCAGATGTTGTAATGAACCAAGACTGCGCCACTGTACTCTAGCCTGTGTGACAGAGCAAGACTCGGTCACAAAAAATAAAAATTAAAAATAAGGTGACTCTTTATGATTTTTGTCTGAATAACTAGGGGAACAGTCCTTTACTTAGATGGAGAAGATGGGGAAGACTACAGAAGGGGTAGGCTTGGGTGGTGGCAGTGAGGATCAGGAGTTCAGCTTTGGACACGCAAAGTTTGAGATGCGTGTTAAACACTGAAGGAGAGATGCCAAGAATATGGTTGGATATGCAAGTCTAGAGTTCAAGCAGAGGTCTGAGAAGAGTGGGGAGGGTTCAGGAAGGCATAAAGCCTTTGAATGGTCCTGCATCTGTACAACCTCATGGGACATGGGAAGCCTGTACCTCCATCTGGGAGTATAGTGGTTTTACCATGTTCTGTCTGTATAGCAGCCTCCATTTGTTAAACAAAATTTGTATCTTCAAAAAATTTTGTATCTTCAATGTTCATTAGCATCTTTCCTTTAATCACATAACTCCCTAGGTGGCACCCATACAAACACTTAAATTCCTTCCTTTTTGGTTCTCTTTGCATCTTCTCACAACACACACTCACTATGTTTTATGCAATCTATATTTTACCTACAAAAGGACATCACGCCCTTGTCTCACTGACCAAGAACAAGACCCTCCTCCTTTGGTACTCACCAGAGGACAGCCTTTTCTTTATTCTTTTCTTTTTTTTTTTTTTTTTTTTGAGAAGGAGTTCCTCTGTCTGTCGCCCAGGCTAGAGTGCAGTGGTGTGACCTTGGCTCACTGCAACCTCTGCCTACCGGGTTCAGGTAATTCTCTTGCCTCAGCCTCCTGAGTAGCTGGAATTACAGGTGTGCACCACCATACCTGGCTAATTTTTCTATCTTTAGTAGAGATGGGGTTTCTCCATGTTGGTCAGGCTGGTCTTGAACTCCTGACCCTGTGATCGGCCTGCCTTTGCCTCCCAAAGTGCTGGGATTACAGGTGTGAGCCATGGCACCTGGCCGAGTCTTTTCAAGGTTCAAATATATCTGCAAATAACTTGGAGGTTAACAACACAGGTTGGTGGGGCAGAGTGGCTCATGCCTATAATCCCAGCACTTTGGGAGGCTGAGGTGGGCCTGAGGTCAAGAGTTCAAGACCAACCTGGTCAACATGGCAAAACCCTGTCTCTACTGAAAACACAAAATTAGCTGGGTTTGGTGGCACCCGCCTGTAATCCCAGCTACTTGGCAGTCCAAGACAGGAGAATCACTTGAACCCAGCAGGCAGAGGCTGCAGTGAGCCAAGATCGTGCTACTGCACTCCAGTCTGGGCAAGACAGAACAAGACTCCGTCTCAAAAAACAAACAAATGAACAAACAAATCACAAGTCCTAAGAGGTGGAGTCTGCAGTGAGCAGCAATTGCACCACTGCACTCCAGCCTGGGCAAGACAGAGCGAGACTCCATCTCAAAAAAACAAAACAAAACAAATTAACAAAAAAGTTCAAATAAGGCCTATAGTGTTGTTCCACAACAGGTCCTCAATTAAGACTCGTTCGTTGATCAGTTGGGCTAGACCAGGGCATCATACAAATCTTTGCATATTGTAGGATCTTTTAGGAAAGCATTCTCTAGAATCTCTATCGCTCCCTGTAGTTCTGGCTTATACTCCTTTCACAGGAAGACACGTCATGGCTATGGCAAAGCTTTTTCTTTGTCACTCAATTTGTTTTGTTGTTTTCTTTCCCGATAATTTTTGTCTTATAGAAAATGGGAACTACCTCTGTCAGGCTTGGTAATGTCCAAAATCTGTGAATGTTATTCCTAACATAAAAAGTGTTGAGTTGGAAAAGCTCAGTCCCCTTTCCCCAAGGCAAAGGGCCTGGCTGACTCCTCTAACATGTCTTCAAGGATCAGAAATTCATCCCCAGACCTCATTTCTAAATGGCTTTGGAAACTGTGAATTCATTTAAGTCATTCTGAATTTTATTTTTGTGTTTTGCTGGTACTACTATACCTGATTGAGCAGTGGTTCTTTTCAGTTGACTTAACGTTGCCTGTCAAGCTTTAAAAAGTAGGTCTTAGTTTTGCTAGACTTCATAGTATTTTTGTATTTTTAGTAGAGACAGGGTTTCACCATGTTGGCCAGGCTGGTCTCGAACTCCTGTTCTGGTGATCTGCCCACCTTGGCCACCCAAAGTGCTGGGATTACAGGCGTGAGTCACAGCGCCTGACCATGTACCACAGCTTTTTAAACCATTCACCCTTTGAAAGACATTGGGTAGTTTTCAGTTTTTG
This sequence comes from Cebus imitator, assembly GCF_001604975.1. Lineage (NCBI taxonomy): Eukaryota > Metazoa > Chordata > Mammalia > Primates > Cebidae > Cebus > Cebus imitator. The sequence goes on along the minus strand of NW_016107386.1, from coordinate 3,626,808 downwards.
ACTACTATGAATAAAGTGGCTATGAGCATCCCGGTACAAATTTCTGAGCAAAAATAAGTCTTCATTTCTCTGGGATAAATGCCCAAGAGTGCAACTGCTAAGTCATATGGCAAGTTCATTTTTGTTTTTGTTTTTGTTTTTGTTTTTGAGACAGAATCTCTTTCTGTCGTCCACGCTGGAGTGCAGTGGTGCAATCTCGGCTCACTGCAACCTCCACCTCCCGGGTTCAAGTGATTCTCATGCCTCAGCCTCCCGAGTAGCTGGGACTACAGGTGCCTGCTACCATGCTCCCCCGCTAATTTTTGTATTTTTAGCGGAGACGGGTTTTTGCCATGTTGGCCAGGCTGGTCTCGAACTCCTGACCTCAAGGGATCCGCCCACCTCGGCTTCCCAAAGTGCTGGGAATACAGGCATGAGCCACCGCACCTGGCCGTAAATTATCTTTACTAGGTTTGTAATGCAGTGTTTCCTGGGTAAAACTAGCTTCCCTTTCTTCCTATTACATTTGCTGAAATAATTCTTACCACTCTTGGAAGCAGAAACAAGTTGGTGTCTCTGCATTATATTCTGGTTTTTGTTTTGTTTTGTTTTTCTCTTATAGGTCAATGAACAATTTCCTGATGACTGGTCCTAAGGTAAGAACAAATTGCTTTAATTGATATGGATGTCGCTAATCTTAGCCTGTTGACTAAAGATGATAAATGTAGATTTTTCATTATATCCACATCTTTTATTATGCTGTATATATTATAGATAGAAAAACTGAGACCCAGAGAGTGTTAGGGACACATCTAAAACCACATAGCAAACCACTGTCAGAGCTGAGATAAGAACTCAGGAGCACTAATTCTGAATTGATGGCTAGAATTTTCAGAGCCATAAAAATCAACAACAGCCTTTTACAGCTGTCAGGCTGCAAAGTCACGTGTCCTTCTCAGGGTCAAATGCTGGAATTGTACTCATGATCTTTACATTCATGGCATTTTCAGTTCCAAAATGTTGTTTTCAAAGATGGTCATGCGATGAGAACTGCTTAAATTTCATGAATTATGTGATTCGGGCTCATTTTGGAGAGGCAGCATAGTATAGTGAATAAAGGATAACAGGGAATAGGGTCCCATAAAACTGAGTTTCATTTCTAGTTCTGCCATTTGCTAGCTCTGGGACTTTGGGCAAATTACTTTACCTCACTCTCTGAGCCTCGGCTTCCTGAACTACAAAATAGTGCCTATTTCACAGCTTATCTGTGATGTCAAATGAGAAAGCATATTTAAGTGCTTACTCTGTCATTCTTTTGGAGGAATGAGAGAGTGAGCAGGAAGAGAAGGGTTTGGTCAGTTTAGGGTAAATGCCTCCTAAGTTCAGTCTGGATTTTTACCCCTATGTCCCTACAGGCTTACCTGATTTATTCCAGCAGTGTGGCAGCTGGTGCCCAGAGTGGTATTGAAGAATGCAAGTATCAGTTTGCCTGGGACCGCTGGAACTGCCCTGAGAGAGCCCTGCAGCTGTCCAGCTATGGCGGGCTTCGCAGTGGTAAGAAAAGCTTCGTCTACAGCTCCTGGACCCCCTGGTCACAGGTTAGAGCCCTAGGGATAGTCCCTTCCCTCCTCGACACCCTTATTCCTCACCTGCTCTCTTCTCTTAGGTCATCTCCATCTCTGGAATCTTCTCTTTTCCTTTTTTACCTCCTTTTTCCCACCTGTAGAGTTTTTTTTTTCTCTCTTTCTTAACACTATCATTGCTCAACAAATGGATCTTGCCTTACTCCCTTCTCATACCATTCTTGGCCTCCCAGTTGGCTAAAGGTCACCTCACAATATAAGTTACATCAGGAGGTAGGCAGGGGTCATAATTCCTCATTCCTCTTAGCCCCTTCCTTAGCAGAGGTACTGGGCAAGTGGAGACTGACTTGGAGACCCGATTCCCATGGAGAAGATAAAGAGTGGCCATGCCACTGGACCCCCTGGCCACAGGTTAGAGCCTAAGGGATAGTCCCTGGCCATGTGACCAGGGGATTCAGTGGCATGGGCCACTCTTTAGGGACTCTTAGACCCTAGTGTTCCAGGAGAAAGTGGGGATGGGTTCTTTACAACCTAGCCTTCAGATTCATCTCCCTCCCCATTTCTTCCTTAGGCTCTTTCCCACCCAACTCATTTACAGTCATGTGTGTCAACAGTACCCAACTCATTTACAGTCATGTGTGTCAACAGTACCCTAGCCACCTGGTTATAAAATGTGTGTCCTGAAAAGACAGGAGAGGAGAAGAGTAGGGCTAAGGCCAGGGTTGAAGCAGACCATGGAAGAGGGTAAGAGACACTATAAAGATGAGGCCAGGCACAGTGGCTCAAGCCTGTAATCCCAGGTTCTTTGGGAGGATGAGGTAGAAAAACTATTTGAGCCTGGAGTTCAAGACAAGCCTGGGCAACATAGTGAGACCCTATCTCTGCAAAAAGTGAAAGTTAAAAAAAATAATAAAGATGGGGAAATAGGATGGAGCTGGGAAAAGAGGCTATAATGATGGTTATTAAAGAAAGGTAGCATGACTGATATTTCTTTGGGCTGCAACTCCTCCCTCTAACTCTGGATTTTTGGTTCCTGCCAGCGAATCGTGAGACAGCATTTGTGCATGCCATCAGTTCTGCTGGAGTCATGTACACCCTAACTAGAAACTGCAGCCTTGGAGATTTTGATAACTGTGGCTGTGATGACTCCCGCAATGGGCAACTTGGTGAGTAGTCATGTGGGGATGGGTAGCATAGGCCAGTTCAATTCACATAACGGATGAAAAGCCTGATGGGGGTGAAGAAGAGCTGTATTCTTCTAAATATGAAGAAAATAATGTGGAAGATGTGTGAATGAGTTTGATCCAAAACCCTAAAATGACAAGCCAGGTTAAATGTAGCTTAGGACCTTCTTTTTCCATTGAGTAGTTCCCTTAATTTAAGCATAATTATAAAGAAACAACACTCAGGGATTCCTTCTCTCAAACGCAGGGGAACTTCCTTCCATGTTGCCTATCTCGGTCTACTTTCTATTCTTTAGCTCCGGTGCCCTCTCCAATCCCCTGTGCCCTCTCGACCAGTTTCCGATATCGTTGCTCCATATTTCAATTGTGCCCCTTTTGCCCTCAATGCTTGCATTTTCCTCATCTTTTCGAGACCATTTTGTCGCTTCTGGACTTCAATCACCAGCAGAGCAGGTGCACCCTCTGCCCATGGGAAGAGGCACTGTTGGCAGAGGAGTGTACCGGCACCTTGCTGAGAATCAACTCGGCAACTACATACGTCATTGAGCCCTGAGCAGGGGATTGGCTGAACCTGGAAGTGGGCGTGAAAAGGTGGCAAAAACAAATCTAGACGGCCGCTGATCTGGGTACATGGCACTCGCCCAGTCTTAATCCTCTCCTATTCCCCTAACCCCATCCCAATTAAAAACAGCAGCCCAGGAGGCTCTGCGCTAGCTTGTTCAATGACCTGTCCTTCCGCTGCACTTTTCCAGGGGGCCAAGGCTGGCTGTGGGGAGGCTGCAGTGACAATGTGGGCTTCGGAGAGACGATTTCCAAGCAGTTTGTCGATGCCCTGGAAACAGGACAGGATGCACGGGCAGCCATGAACCTGCACAACAACGAAGCTGGCCGCAAGGTGAGTCACGCAGCCCTTGGGAATAGGCAGCTGCTGGCTCCATTCACTACCAGCGCCAGGTGCGGACAACTCTTCAGTTCATTTAAAAGACTGGCAAAATGAGGTACCAGGTGGGCTGTCTCAGTAGACTAACTAGACTCCTCCCAACTCCCGTAGGGGCAGAAGCTCGCCTCGTGCTTAATCCCGGGCCTCTCACTCCTAGCTCTCTCCCCAGGCGGTGAAGGGCACCATGAAACGCACGTGCAAGTGCCACGGCGTGTCTGGCAGCTGCACCACGCAGACCTGTTGGCTGCAGCTGCCCGAGTTCCGCGAGGTGGGCGCGCACCTGAAGGAGAAGTACCACGCGGCACTCAAGGTGGACCTGCTGCAGGGTGCCAGCAACAGCGCGGCCAGCCGCGGCGCTATCGCCGACACCTTTCGCTCCATCTCCACCCGGGAGCTGGTGCACCTGGAGGACTCCCCGGACTACTGCTTGGAGAACAAAACTCTAGGGCTGCTGGGCACCGAAGGCCGAGAGTGCCTGAAGCGCGGGCGAGCCCTGGGTCGCTGGGAACGCCGCAGCTGCCGCCGGCTCTGCGGGGACTGCGGGCTGGCCGTGGAGGAGCGCCGGGCGGAGACTGTGTCCAGCTGCAACTGCAAGTTCCACTGGTGCTGCGCAGTCCGCTGCGAGCAGTGCCGCCGGAAGGTCACCAAGTATTTCTGTAGCCGCGTGGAGCGGCCGCGGAGGGGCGCTGCGCACAAGCCCGGGAGAAAACCCTAAGGGTTTTCTCTGCCTCCTTTTCCCCACTGGTTCTTGGCTTCTTTTAGAGACCCCGGTAACTGCGAAAGCTAGGGAATGGGGAGCCCAACACTCCCAGACCTAGGCATCTTGAGAGGGAGACTGCAATTTCTCCGAAGCTTGCCACTTTCCAACCTGTTCCAATTCCTCTGTGCTCTATCTAGAGCTCTGTCTGAATCCTCCTGGCAGCCACACCTGCGACTGAGAACTCAGACCTTGAGCTAAGGATCTTCCTTGGATTAGGATGACAATAGGCGTTCCTCCTCCCCTCTCCTAGCAGCCCAAATGCCTGACCCGGCCTACCAAGCCTTAGGCACTGGAAGAGCCCTTCTCAGACACGCAGGGCCCAGGTAAAGCCACGGCTTTGCCCTTTTGCCCACTGTATGCTACCAGGGCTCACCCACTGCTGCACCTCTCTTCTGCAGAGCTCCTCCCCTACCTGCTGACACAGACTCCCCAGGAATCTTGAATGCTTTCTCTCCTCTTCTCCCTTTCCTTTCCTTCCCTGAAAAGAAACTGACGAAACTGGCCTGGGAAAACCACGTCTTTGGGGTTGGTTCCTTGAGGCAGAGGTTGAAGATGGAGGAGAGGGAGCCCTGGAGTGATTACTCGACCACCAAGGGTGCTACTCATCCTTGTGATACTATGTAATGAATGGACTTTACTAGTGGGGCAATGACCTGCCTGGACAATCACCCACAGGACTCCAGATACAGACCCCAAAGGTCTAGGAACTATGTTAAGGGCAGAGTACAGTCATTTCCTACCCTTTAAAGCTACCTTCTCCCTGCTCCTGACCTACTTCCTTCTAACAACCAACTCTACTTCTTCCCCAAAGGATCTTTGTTCCTCTGAGCCAAGGGTGAGGTGAATAAAGATTTCCTGTTCAGATCCTGGTCTGCACCTCTAGAGGCAGGTCATAAGAATGAAAAACTGAGACCCTTCCTTCTCACTAATCCAACCTGGTTTTCAAATAGGCAGGATTCAAAGCACTGGATATCTTCCTTCCATGAGTAAACTTCCTGCAATGAAACTGTTGCTAATGGGAAGGTCAGCACCTTGAACTCTAATTTATTGTAGTCGTTGTGACATGCGTGCTTTTTCTAGGTACTGCACTTATTCTTGAGGATATTGGGGTGGGATGTTGTAACAGATACAATCTTAGGCTCTCTCCTCCCTCCTATCTTGGCAGGATACCATCCTCTCTGGAGCCTCACTTCCCTGGTGGCCCAAGTAGTTACCTGGATTGAGGCTAATCTGCCAAGGATTAGTAAATCATCTATATAAATCTAATACATTCATTCAATAGCCATGAGCTTGCTGCTTGTGGTACCTGAGTCTTCTGGTTTTATTCTCAGAGAGGAGTACAGCAGGGACTTGTTTATGAAACAGAGCAAGTCCTTGGGGAGGGAAGAACCAATCCCTGACAGACCCTCTGTAACCCAATGAGCTTCCCAGCCAGCTTTCTTGCCCTAGGACAGTCCCGGGTCTGGACTGGGCAGCTCTTCTGGAGCAGAACTGGTCAGAAGCTAGACAGCCTGAGCCTTCCTCTCCCAGAGTAGGAGAAAGCGGTGTGGCTGGTTCCAGGTAACAAAAGTCAAGACTCTAGGGGCTCACCTGTAAGAGTGGAAGGGCTCCTGTATTCCAAACTGAGGCAATGGCCAGGTCAGATCCCAAGCACCTGGTCTCACTCACACCTTCTGGTCTTACTATCACTGAGGAAAGAGTCTCTCCTTCTTGAGCAGGGGATACACTTCCTTTCAGGTGTTCCTAGCGCTTCATTTCCAGCTCTATCAGCAAAAGGCCCTTCACGTCTTCCCTCCGCTTTTATCTGGGCCTCCTGAATCTCCCAACTTGCCTTTCCTCCTTCAACAGCAGTATATACGAACCTACCTGTCCCACTTTGCAGGATTACTTAATAATGTACACGAAGAGTTTGGCAAGGCAGCTAGGAAATTTAAAAGTACAATGTTGTAAAGTGAAGCTGCATTCTCAGGAAGTCTCTTAGCATAAAAGCAAGAGTAGTACTGTGCTTCCTATTTGGTAACTCTAGGTCAGCACTCTATATCATGTTGCCAGAACATTATCTCATAGGTTGTTGTTTTTTGCTTTTGGTTTTTGTTTTTGAGACGGAGTCTTGCTCTGTCGCCAGGCTGGAGTGCAGTGGTGTGATCTCAGCTCACTGCAACCTCCTCCTCCCAGGTTCAAGGGATTCTCCTGCCTCAGCTTCCCGAGCAGCTGGGACTACAGGTGCACACCACTATGCCCAGCTAATTTTTGCATTTTTAGTAGAGATGGGGTTTCGTCATGTTGGCCAGGATGGTCTCGATCTCTTCACCTCGTGATCTACCCACCTTGGCTGCCCAAAGTGCTGGGATTACAGGTATGAGCCACCATGCCTGGCCTAGGTTATTGTTTTATAACCCCAAATGAATACCAGATTCATTCCAGTTCTAACAAGAAAACATGACTGAGCTGCCTTGGATCTGTATTGCTTTTCCCTTCCTTTTGCAGTATCCACTTGTTCACTTGTTCGTTCAACACACACAAGTGGAGACAGTAGCGAACAACCACCATCGCTGCATCATGGAGCTTCAATTCTCACCTTACACTCAATTGCCAGGGCTGTGGTCCCTTTACAAAGTAGACAACTCCAGAACTGGTGCTTGGGAAGACATCTTTGAGGTCAGCTAGTCATATCTTTTGTTTTACAGATTTAAACTGACGCTGAGAAAGATGACTGGCTTCTTCTGCCAACTAGTAAGTTCCTGTGGGGTGAGTGCAGAGCACAGGCCCTTTCCCACCTCTTGTGTGCTCTTCAGGAGCCCATCTGTCTCAGCCAGGGACAGAAACGGAGGGAGGTCCTGAGAAGTGGCAAGGACATTGGTTGGGGTGGGCAAAGCACAGTCTCCTTCCTGTCCCTGGCCTGTGAGCCTACACACAGGCACAGCTTTTTCTTTTTGAAAAGAATCGCAGCCTCAAATGGCCTTAGCAGCAGGTTAGGGCACAGAGACGGGTCGTCCTTGGTGCTGGTGGTGCTGGCGGTGGTGGGAGGGGAGGGCAGGCCAGGGCACTCGCCTATTGTAGTTGTGGATTGGATGCTTCCACTCATTCATTTCCTTTTAATTAACCCACATTCCTGGAGGAGAAATATTTACGTTGGCTCCCATAGAGGCAATCCTCAGACTGGAAAGAAGGGGGAAGAAAGCCTGTCTTAGCAAAACAATATCTCTAAAGAGCTCAAAAAGAGAAAATAGGAGAACAAAATGCCATTAAAATAGCCTTCTACCCCCACCGGAGTCAATGAAAACTTCATTTCACATGCTAATCCACCACTCAACCCCCTTGTCTTCTTACAACACCTTTTCCGAGAGTGTTTGGGAAAAGTCTTCACAGTCAGTACACAGCTCCCTGCAGCTCAGACTTCTCCTTGTGTTAGTTCAGGGCCTCAAGTGGGGCTCTCGCTCCAGCAGCGGCTTTTTTCTCCCCCACTTTAATTTAAACAAAGACTTCGGAGTTCATCAACCTCCCACTGAAATTCACAGCTGCTGAACAAACTAATCCCCTCTCCCGGCCTTTCTTCCCTTCAATGGGCGCTTGGCTTCAAAGACACTTTGGGAAAGGACTTTGCTGGGGCTCACACTGCTTCATCAATAGAAGTTAGTGCAAGTATTATCTGAAGAGCAAGTGGCTTTACAAACAAATACTGCCTAACAATCCCTCCCTCCCAAACACACACACATCTAGCCCACAGACATGATGGGATCTACAACAGAATTAGGGCTAGGACCCCCTGGCTTCACACCCAGTCCCTTTGTATAGCTGAGCTCGGCCCTGAAGTGGGGTGGGGAAAACCCCCCACCCCCAACACACCCAGCAGAGGTCTGTCAGTGGCACTGGACACCTTCCTTTAACTTTCTTGATTTCTCTCCCTAAGCCTCTTCCCTGCTTTACTAGGGTGTCAGAAGCAAGAATAAAGAGGACTAGTGCCGGGGTGGTGGGTCATGCCTGTAATCCCAGCACTTTGGGAGGCCGAGGTGGGCAGATCACCTGAGGTTGGGAGTTTGAGATCAGCCTGACCACCATAGAGAAACCCCATCTCTACTAAAAATACAAAAAAATTAGCTGGGTGTGGTGGCGCAAGCCTGTAATCCAAGCTACTGGGGAGGCTGAGGCAGAAGAATCACTTAAACCCAGGAGGCAGAGGTTGCAGTGAGCCGAGATCGTGCCATTGCACTCCAGCCTGGGCAACAAGAGCAAAACGCTGTCTCAAAAAAAAATAAAATAAAAAAAGAGGACTAGAAAGGTAATGGCAAAATAGGACCCGCGGAGGCAATGACTGGGAGGTGACAGAGGAAACCAAATCAAAGCAGCTTTATTGCACCATTGAGTACATCACTGCATCAAATACAGTGCCACAAATGAAAATGCAATCAGAGGAGGCAGCCCTGAGACACGTGGTGGCTGAGAGTGAGAAGAGCCCCCAAGCCTTGAGGAGCAGTGCTAAAGAGAATCGTTCCTTCATATGGCTCCTATTCCAGAACTGGGCTTCATCATCACAGAAAGAATGGCCTTGGGCTAGGGCTCCAGCATAAGTGGGGTCAAGAGCAGTTCTCCATAGGCTGTGGTTCCCCTGCTCCTATCTCATGCCTAAGACAGCTTCTGGCAAAAAGCAGTTCACTTTCCCTCTAATCTAGTCCACCCTTAATAACACTGGCAGATGAGAAATTCCATTTTAACAGCGCCAAAGTTTCCTGTCTTGGTTCTGCTCAGCACCCATCCCTCACATCCAAGACTTGTTCAAAGCGTGAACAGCAGTCAGCTCTACCCCAGACCCTGGGCTACAGAGAAATACGGACCTGGAAATACGAAGTCAGAGGCAGGGAGAAGGTAAGGGCAAGCTCATAAACCACAGAGGGGGAAACAAAAGACCCACAAGATGGGTCACAGCAGAGGTAGACTTGGAAGTAATGATCCTGTTCACCCTCTCAGAAGCCACTTGAACTTCTCCTGGGGGAGAAGATACCCTGCCCCAGGTCCTTACAGAGTATAATATTAGGGAGAGTGAAGAACTGACTCTGTGCCTTGCCTCCAGGCCTGAGAGAGTCTTGGGTAGATCCTAGAAGGCCAGGCATAAAGGAGTAAAAAGCAGGCACACAGCTGATTTGGAGCCAAGCCTGCAGCATCACATACCTGGCAGCAAGGAAAAGAGTTGGGAAAAACAAACAATCTTTTACAAAAGTCCCCTCTTCTGCAGGGAGGAGTTAAGAACAGCAGAAGTAGCCTCCTAGCAAGAGAGGCTGCCTGGTTTAGACCTGCAGCTTATGAGCGATGGTGAGGACAGCCTTCAGGATAGGCATGAAGCTAGACACCTCGCTGAAGCTGCTGCAGCCCGCCACCTGGGCATGCACTGCGAGGCCCTGCTCAAAGCTTCCTGCATCCACACATCGGGCAACCTGATGAAGCCCAGCCACGACATGAGGTGAGAGCTGTGGAGGAAGGGACCCTTAGATTAGTGAGCCCAACCCAGGCCCTACACCGGCAGCCTGGAAGGGATAAGGGAGGACTTAAGTTCTGGGGCTCAGTTCAGGCAGGAGGCATGTATTTTGTGGGGACCCCAGGTCAGTGAGACCTATGGGAAGAAAAGACGCTGGGCTTCCTTTGGCCATGGTGATGGTGGGGGGGCAGGAGGCAGTGGGAGCACAGCTAGGTGTACTTACTGTCCCCTCACAGAGCTTCTCATATAGACACTCCAGACGCTTGGCTGCCTCTTCCAGCTTCCTTTTTGTCTTCTGCAGGGAAAGAAATAGATTCCAACCCCAACCCCCAAGGATAACACTACCCAGGGCCATAAAGAATCATAGTATATTAGAGCTAGCTTCATTTCACAAAGGAAGTGAAGGCCCGAGAAGGAAGTGACTTGCTCAAGCTGGCGCAGCCAGCAAAGGAATGGCAGACTTCCTCACTCCTGGCTTCACCCTGCTTCCACTACTCCTGCTGTCTTTAGTCTCAATGCTGCTGGTCCTGCTACCAAGGAGCTGGACTTCAGACCAGACTTGAAGTCTCTCCCCCTGCTCCATAAGGACATCAAATAAGTACAGACAGAGCATGCCCAGAGGCAGTGAGAAGAGAGTCACAAAAGGAACCGGTCCACAGCCGAGGTCCTGGAACAAGCTAGGGGTGCGAGGAGGGCACCGTGGAGAAGGCTGAGACTTACTAAGTCAGTTGCAGACAGGGAGCAGCGCTGGAGAAGGGCCTCGAAGCTGGTCTTCAAGGACTGATGCTCTGGAGGCAGCTCCTTCCTCTCCACTTTCTCAGGGGGCAGCTGCCGAAGTTGCTGATAAAGAAGTGGGGAGAAAGGCCAGAAGGGCAAGCTGTCCTTCTCATGGCTTCCCTAAGGATTAGTCCTCAGTGACTCATAGTCACACTGTTCCCATTAGAGCAGAGTGGCGGAGAGGAGCAGCCTCCCTCTCTTTGCAGTAAGGACACCTGGTACCTGCCCCCAGTCTCCCTCAGCTCAGAGACTGTCTCTACCTTGAAGAATGAGGCCCGTCTACCATGACCTACACCCAAGGAGGGCTGGAAGGTTTCCCAAGGGAGGGGAATACACTGTCCCTGTCACCTGCAGGCTGCGTTCTCCTGGAGCTCTTGGGGGAGCATGACTCACACCGGAGACAGGGTGCTGTGAGGGAAGAATCCCTCGCAGTTCAGGGGAGAGGCTCATAACTGGAGCAGTAATTGGTGCTGGGGGTATAAATGTCTCTGGCAGCTAAAGAGACAGAAGGAAAGACACATGAGTCTAAGCTGAGAGACTCCATGGCTCTGGTTTTGGGGAGTGGCGGGAATGATAATGAACAAAGAGGCAGAAGAGTGAGTGTGGGAAACCGGGAAATGAGGAAACTTGCGTATGTGTGTAAGAGGGAAAGACAAGGTCCTGAGGGAAGGAGAGTAAGTGGGAGGAGAGTGGGGACAGCCTGAGAAGGGGAAGGACTGACTGAATCCTCTAAGGAATTAGAACGTAGATCACTGGGGAATGTACAAGGGAGTGGGTGGGGAAAGATGCATTGACCTTGTTCCTCTGGAGGTTTCCCCTGGAGGCTGGAGCATCTTTCCAGGAATCTTGAGGTCCTATAGGGTAAAAAGATAGAGGTTTGTAGGTGCATAGTGAAAAACACTGTTAGTTTTTGATCTGAAAGCTGGAAGCATTCTTTGAGTTGGAGTCCACCATACCTCCCTCTGCAGACCATCTACACTCCTGGCCACCCTCCCCCAATGGGACCCCAGCCCTCTGGCTTGAGGAAAGACTCCCAAAGTAGTGGGAGAGGCAGGGGAAGCAATAACCCACAAGAGGGACCCATGGAGGGAAGACTGACCTGGGTGAGGAGTCATGACGCCAGTGGTTGGGAGGACACTGGAGCATGGGGCACCTGGGACCCCCGGAGGAGTTGACACAGGGAAGCTCGCAGGAGGGGCTGGGGTGTGGGAGGCCATGTGGCTGGGACCTGGTGGTCTCACAGGAAGCAGAGGGAACAGTCTAGGAGTCTCAGGCAGGGAGGTAGAGCCAGGCTGCATGATGTCTGGGGATGCCGTGGGTAGAGGGGAACTAGGAAGAGGCCATGTCCCAGGGAATCCCACAGGGTTAGGAGCTTGTGCCCTTTGCCCTCTTAATAGCTGTGGCTGAGATGAAGCTGAAGTGGAAGAGAAATAGGTCATTTGTCACTAAACTTCAATTCAGGAGCATCTCAGAGCATATCAGGGAGAAACAGGATAGCAACAAAAAATTAATAATGATTAATACATGTACATGGAAATCTATAATTTACAAAATTCTTTTAACTATATTCCTTATGTGACTGACTTTCAAAACAATCTCATAGGGTTGAAATAACCAACACAACACTTTGGCTTCGTACCTTTGGCAATATACCAGTGACAGCATTAGGAATTCACAATTCTCAACTTCCAAACTCCTGTCACTAGACAGACATACAGACCCCCAAATCCATGCTGGCCATGCCAGTTGCTTTCCTGAGACCTCTGTGCTCTGCCTAGATAGAACTTCACTGACTCACTCACCAGGCCTTACCCCAGGGCCCAGAGGCAAAGGCTGGACGGCCTGGGACCCAGGTGCCCTGTAGTCACTTATATACTGCGTCCTGGGGGCCTGATAAGGGTTAGGATGGGATGGTGTCAAGGGCATCACTGGTGACGACTGAGGGGTGAAAAGCCTTGGCCTTGGAGATGGAGCTGGAACCTATGAAGAGAAAAAAGCATCAGCTCTTAGAAAGGAAAGAGAAAGGTAAGTAATAGAAAACAGAAAAATAATGGGGAAAATTAGCGAAACAAAAACTAGTTCTTTGAGAAAAAAAATCAGTAAAACTGACAAACACATAAAAATTGATAAAAAGAGAGAAGACATAAATCATCATCAGAGATGAAACAGAGACTATTACAACAGGCCCAAAGCCATTAAAAGGATTACTACGTTAAAAGAAATACGACAAATAACTTGACATTCATATATTTGACAACTTATCAGCAATGGGCCAATTCCTTGAGAACCACAAACTACCAAAACTCACTCACAATGAAAGAAGATCTGGGTAGTGTTACAACAATTAAAGAAATTGAATTTGTCATTTAAAAGCTCCCAAAGAAGAAATCTCCAGGCCAAGATGGTTTCACTGGAGAATTTCACTGAACAATCAAAGAATTAATACAAAGTTCACATAATCTCTTCCAGAAAACAGAAGGAGCACTTCCTAACTAATTTCATGAGACCAGTATTACCCTGATGCCAATACCAGAAAAAGATGTCAGAAAATAAAACTAACAACAATATTTCTTATGAACTTAGACAAAAAAAAAATCCTCAACAAAATTTTAGCAAATCAAATAATGTATACAAAAAATAATATTCCACAAGAAAGTGGGATTTATTCCAGGTCATGCAAAGCTGGTCCAATATATCTAAAAACCAATCAATTTAATCCCCTATATCATCAAGCTAAAGAAGGAAAATAGTATGATCACAGAAATGATGTAGAAAAAACATCTGACAAGGCCGGGCACGGTGGCTCAAGCCTGTAATCCCAGCACTTTGGGAGGCCGAGGCGGGTGGATCACAAGGTCAAGAGATCGAGACCATCCTGGTCAACACGGTGAAACCCCGTCTCTACTAAAAGTACAAAAAATTAGCTGGGCATGGTGGCGCGTGCCTGTAATCCCAGCTACTCAGGAGGCTGAGGCAGGAGAATTGCCTGAACCCAGGAGGCGGAGGTTGCGGTGAGCCGAGATCGTGCCATTGCACTCCTCCTGGGTAACATGAGTGAATCTGTCTAAAAAAAAAAAAAAAAAAAATACATTTCTGTTCTTTACAAATTACTCAGTCTGTGGCATTCTGTTATAGAGGCACAAAATGGACTAAGACACAAGGAATAGAGGGAAACATCCTTGGTCTCATAAAGAGCATCTACAAAAACCTAAAGCTAACATCATACTTAATGCTGAAATACTGAATGTTTTTCCTCTCAGACTGGAAACAAGGCAAGGACATTCATGTTCACTATTCTTTTTTTCTGAGACGGAGTTTCACTCTTGTTGGCCCAAGAGTGCAATGGTGCAATCTCAGCTCAGTGCAACCTCCACATACCGGGTTCAAGCAACTCTCCAGCTTTGCCTCCTGAGCAGCTGGGATTACAGGCATGCACCACCACGCCCAGCTAATTTTGTATTTTTAGTAGAGATGGAGGTCTCACCATGTTGGCCAGGCTGGTCTTGAACTCCTGACCGCACATAATCCACCCACCTTAGGTTCCCAAAGTGTTGGGATTACAGGCATGAGCCACAGCACCGGCTCATGTTCACTATTCTTATTTAACATAGACTGGAAGTCCTCGTCACTACAGTAAGGCATGAGAAAGAAATTAAATGCACATAGATTGAAAAGAAAGGAAACTATCTGTTTGCAGATTTGCAGACAACATGACTGTCTAACAGAAAACTCCATGGAATCCACAAAAAACTTCTAGAACTATTCAGGAAAGTCACAGGATATAACCAGACCAACACATAAAAATCAACTGCATTTCTACATACTTACAATGAACACATGGAAACCAAGATTCAAATATAATATGATTTGATTTTAAACTGCTCAAGAGAAAATTAAATACTTAATAGGCATGGGCTGATAGGTGATATTAAAACAATCAAACTCTTAAGTATGAATTGGACAAAATATGTACAGGATTGGTGTGATAAAAATTATAAAACACTGATGGAGAGAGCATTGGCGAGACATGTCACATTCATGGATTGAGAGACTGAAGCTAGTAAAGATGTCAATTAGGAACTTGTATATGAATACTCAGCAGCTTTATTCATAATAGCCCCAAACTGGAAACTACCCAAATGCCCTTCAAAGTTTGAATGGATAAAAAAATAAAAACCATGCTACATTCACACCATGAAGTACTACTCTGGAGAAAGTGGGAGATAGTAGTTGACCTTTGGTAAGGGGGCAGGTGCCCAGAGCCAGAGGCTTCTGCTTTAGGCTGTAGTGGGCACTTGGCTGCCAGCCCAGTGTGAAGCGGGGAGGATGGAGAGAGAGGCGGGGCTGGCTGGGGACAGGGTGGCTCAGGGATAAATTCGCAGCCTGAGAGGGGGTGAGCTGACACTGTCCCAGCTGCCACCTAGACTCAGAGCTCCATCCAGCTCTCCAGTGAAGACATCCCAGCCATGGCCATGCAGAAAATCTTTGCTCGGGAAATCCTGGACTCCAGGGGCAACCCCACAGTGGAGGTGGACCTGCACACAGCCAAGGGCCAATTCCAAGCAGCTGTGCCCAGTGGGGCTTCCACGGGTATCTATGAAGCTCTGGAACTAAGAGATGGAAACAAAGCCCGCTATCTGGGGAAAGGAGTCCTGAAGGCTGTGGAACACATCAACAAGACTCTAGGCTCTGCTTTGCTGGAAAAGAAACTAAGTGTTGTGGATCAAGAAAAAGCTGACAAATTTATGATTGAGCTGGATGGGACCGAGAATAAGTCCAAGTTTGGGGCCAATGCCATCCTGGGCATGTCCTTGGCCGTGCGTAAGGCGGGAGCAGCTGAGAAGGGGGGTCCCCCTGTACCGACACATCGCAGATCTCGCTGAGAACCCTGACCTCATACTCCCAGTGCCAGCTTTCAACGTGATCAACGGGGCCTCCCATGCTGGAAACAAGCTGGCCATGCAGGAGTTCATGATTCTGCCTGTGGGAGCCAGCTCCTTCAAAAGCCATGCACATTGGTGCTGAGGTCTACTACCACCTCAAGGGGGTAATCAAGGCCAAGTATGGGAAGGATGCCACCAATGTGGGTGATGAAGGTGGCTTTGCACCCAACATCCTGGAGAACAATGAGGCCCTAGAGCTGCTGAAGACGGCCATCCAGGCAGCTGGTTATCCAGACAAGGTGGTGATCGGCATGGATGTGGCAGCATCTGAGTTCTATCGCAATGGGAAATACGATCTTGACTTCAAGTCACCTGATGATCCCGCACGGCGCATCACTGGGGAGAAGTTCGGAGAGCTGTATAAGAGCTTCATCAAGAACTACCCTGTGGTCTCCATCGAGGACCCCTTTGACCAGGATGACTGGGCCACTTGGATCTCGTTCCTCTCGGGAGTAGACATCCAGATTGTGGGGGATGACCTGACAGTCACCAAGCCCAAGAGGATTGCCCAGGCCATTGAGAAGAAGGCCTGCAACTGTCTGCTGCTGAAGGTCAACCAGATCAGCTGGGTGACTCAATCGATCCAGGCGTGCAAACTCACTCGGTCTAACGGCTGGGGAGTGATGGTAAGCCACTGCTCTGGGGAGACTGAGGACACATTCATTGCTGACCTTGTGGTGGGGCTCTGCACAGGACAGATCAAGACTGGCGCCCCCTGTCGCTCGGTGCGTCTGGCCAAATACAATCAACTCATGAGGATCGAGGAGGCTCCTGGGGACAAGGCTATATTTGCTGGACGGAAGTTCCGCAACCCGAAGGCCAAGTGAGAAGCTGGAGGCTCCAGGACTCCACTGGACAGACCCAGGTCTTCCAGACCTGCTTCCTGAAATAAACACTGGTGCCAACCAAGAAAAAAAAAAAAAAAAAAAAAAAAAAAAACAAGGACAAAACCAAGAAAAAAAAAAAAAAAAAAAAGAAATACTACTCTGCAATACAGACGCATGAACTACTGGTACACACAACAACTTGAATGAATCTCAAAGAAGCTATGCTAAGTGAGAAAAGCCAATCTCAAAAGGCTACATATTGCACGATTCTATTCACGTAACAATCGTTAAATAACAATGATAGAGCCAGAGAACATATTGGTGAAGCCAAGGATGAGAATGTGGGACAAGTGCAGCTATAAAAGCGGTAACACAGGAGAGTCTTGTGGTGATGGTAAAATGGACTGTCTTGAATCTGGTGGTTACAGACCACAATGTGACAACACTGCGTAAACACACATAACAATACGTAAAACTGGTGGAAACTGAATCTGAAATCTGAATCTATGGATTGTATTCATGTTAATTTCTTGGTTTTGATACTCTACTGTGGTTGTGTGAGATGCTGACGTGGTGGGGAGGTGGTGTTGGGATGCAGGAGACATACCAGTGCATTTCTTTGCCACCTCCTGTGAATCCATAGTTATTTTTAAATGAAAAGAGGGAGAGGGAGAGGAGGAGAGGGTAGGGGTAAGGGGTGAAAGGAGAGACAAGCGAGGGAAGAAAGGGAGGGAGAAAAGCAAGGAAAAAAAGGAATTAGGCTAGGGATTGCTAATTGAAGGTGGGACAAGATGAGCCATCAGAGCTTCTGCCTGATAACTGTATCCAAATCTCCCTAATTCTGTTCCCCAGCTTCTCTAATAAGCTTCTGGCCTTGTATGTTAACAGTACCCAATCCACCTGGGCACTTTGGCCAGAACCTCCTTCCTATCCCTCAGCTTCCCAGCCACACATACACCTCTCCAAACTATCAGCAATTCTGTCAGTTCTATCTACTAAGTACTAAGTATCTCAAATCCAACTTCACTGGCCAGCTTTAGGTTATTTCATGTCTTCATCATCCCTTGCTATGGCCTCCTTACTCCCTCCAGCCTGGCCCTTCCTAACATACAGCTAATTATATCACTCCCCTTCATAAAACCGTTCAACAGCTCCTCCCTGTCAAGATCTTTCGCACAGAATGCTACGTTCTTAGTGACTGAACTCCTACCCCGTTGTTCCAGCTTCATCTAACTTCACTTCACGGCCACAAACACCTGTGCTGCAGCCCCAATTAAACATCAGTAATCCTCAAAAGGCCTCAGCTTACTCTTGCTTCAGTCTTTGTACCTGCTATTCTCTGTGCCTGAAACAGGGTTCACCTACCCATTCCTTGGCCTAAATAACTTTTAATTTTTGAGACGCTGATCAAACATCAGACGGATTCTGAAGCACTCCCTGAACTGCCCCACCAAGCTCACCATACAGAGTAAACTGCTTTCTTCTGTATGATCGTATAGCCCCTTGCCATACCCCAATTATGGTACTTAAGAATTTTACTGTAGCTATTTTTTACATATCTATCTTTCCACTAGACTATGAGCTACTTGAGGGCAAGTATCACGATTTTTGCACCTTTATGTCCTAAGAGCCTAGTAGTTGTTCAATAAACATTTATTATAAAAAGAACCAAATCTATGTTCTATGGAAGTTGGGAATTTTCATCAGTTTCGTTCATTAATATATTCCAAGTGCCCAGAACCACGCTTGACACATAAGTATTACTGAATGAATGAACTAATGAATTAACAAATAAGGTCTTACCTGGTGAGAAGGCTGGGATCCCAAACTGTAAGATGATATCTCTTTAGAGTGGCGGGTAGCTCCCACAACAAGCCGGGGGAAAGGGAAAGGGGGAGATTGTTTGCCCAAAACAGCAGAACCTTGGGCATGAAAAAGCCGATCTCTTAGCTGCTGAACTGGTGGCTGTAAGTTTTAATGAGGAAGAGCTGTGTCAAGTTAATTAGAATAATCAAGGCCCCAGGTAGCAGTCAAATTTCAGCTGACCCTCTATGCCAAGCTTGTCCAACCCGTCTTATTTTGTTCTGTTGTTCTGTTTGGTTTTAGGCTTTTAGCAGCCTGAAGTCATGGTTTTTGGTTTCTGTCTCTAGTGATAAGTGGAAAAGAGGGATGAGGAAGGGGCTTTACTGGACTAGCCAGAAACAGAAACTAAGAACTCACCATTGTATTCTCACCCTTGGACACCCTGCTGTACACTCTGGCCCCCTTAGAAATGACTTAAAGTTGCTGAATTCCCGCCAAACACCTGCATGCCTCCCTCCTTGCGATTCTTTCTGCTTAGAATGTCCTGCATCTGCTGGTAAGCTACTGCTCTTTGAAGGTCCAGCTCAGCTGTTTTAACCATTGGGAAACCTTCCTTGACTTCTCCAGGCAAAAATCAGTCCCTTCCCTGGACTCCCACAGTGCTCAGTATAAGCTTCTGTTATGGCACCATAAGTCACTGACATCTCATCTTCCCCCAGTAGATTGTAAGGAGCTTAAGGGATTTGATCTTATCTATCCTAGGAGCTTCGGCATTAGCATAGTGCCTAGAACATGGAAGTGCTCAATCAATATTAGATGACCGAATGAAACGGTTTGCTCTCTCCACATGGCCCCACTTACCTGAGCACAGTCACTGGGGAGAAAGCTCATGGCTGTGGCCAGGCTGCCCTGGGCTGCCAGGAGGTTGGCATACTGAGTGACCCTGTAGGTTGTGGCAGGGCCTGGGCTCACCCCAAGAGGACCCTGCAGTAGCTCCAAGCTCCTGTTAAGAACCATCACCTTCTCCATCAGGTCCTATAAGGACAAGGATGAGGGTGGTAAGCTCTCATCGAGGCATATCCTGCTCTCTAAGCCCAGGCAGCTCACTCAGGGATCTCCTACTATTGGTGGAGATGAGGGTACCTGGCCATACCTAGGTGAACGCAGCAGATGATGACATGTAAGAACCATGACAGAGAAGGGACACTTGGCCTCACCTCCCAAGCCGTTAGGATTGGATTTAACTGGACCCATCTGGGTCTTACATTTTTGTACATCTCTGCCTCTTCCTTTTGCTTTTTGACCCTTTCTGTGTATACATCATCAACCACAGAGTCTGTTACCCTAATTGTTTCATGTGCGACTTTTGTCTCTACATGAGTCTGTGACCCTCACTTTCTGTGGTGACTCACAGGACACCTGGTAGTTTAGATCCACAGAATTTTTCACAGTAGCTAATAGAAGGGCCAAACCACACTTGCTCAAATAGTGAATACATTTGTAAAACCAAACCTGAGATAGGAAAAAGATTATGGGGACTAACAATGAAGCAGCTGCTGCTTGGTCTCCTCTGAGGGAAGAAGAGACAATCCCAGACACTGAGGACCCTTTGCTCCTCCCTAACACCCTGGCTCCAGCCTGTCCCAGAAGATTCGACTCTGCTAGCTCTGCACATCCTCCACCGCTAGCCTCCTAAGGGCCTGATATGGAGTGGCCAGTACCCTGAAGAGAAGGGGTACCTGCAGAGCCATGGGGGACAAGGCCTGCTGGCCTTTTGCCCAGCACTCCACCAGCCGCTCCACACTCCCTGAGCATACATAACAGAGTCGGGCTTCGGAGGTTAGGGCCCTGCCGCCCTCCTGTTCCATGCGAGTTCCCAGCATGTCTGCAGAGAGAGGGAAATTTCATTAATGGCACAGCTGCCTTGTGCGCCCCTCCATCTCCTGTTTGGAAACAGGGAGAGGACCATGAGCTTGG
Organism: Cebus imitator; assembly: GCF_001604975.1. NCBI lineage: Eukaryota > Metazoa > Chordata > Mammalia > Primates > Cebidae > Cebus > Cebus imitator. The sequence goes on along the minus strand of NW_016107386.1, from coordinate 3,606,565 downwards.
GACAAGTAGCTACAGTGGCTTTAAGACAACACTGAAACAGAGTGTTGCTGTACAGAGAAGGGGAAAGTGCTCACATCATGATGTGACAAGACAAAGTAAAACAGGACAACAAAGGATCCCCTCTGAAAGTAGGGGCATGCACTGTGGTCCCTGCCTCCTGGCTGGGCCAGACTCTAGCCCTGAGAACATGGCCTGGCTTCCCAGAGCTCGGGCTCCTCCACCTCCGCCCTGCATGCATCCCTTACTCCATGCTGGAGTCACACCATTTTACCCTGAAGCCTGCGGCCACACCTACCACAGAGCTCAGGGAATTTCTCTGGGCCTGAGTACGTCAGTAGCAAGGCCAGTGCCTCTCTCCAGTTCTTCAGGCTACAGGTACACACCACATCCTTCCAATTCTTCTGCACAACACAGGCTAGAAGCTGTAATGGGCAGAGAGGGAAAGAGGCCATCAGCCATCCATCCAGCATAGACAGCAGGAGTCCTGCACAGGCCTCCCGTTAGACCACTGAGTAGGGGCCAGTGGTGGGGTGGGGGCAGTTAGAGTAGAGAGAGAGAGAGCCAGGCAGATACTCAAACACAGGTCCCAAAGTGTGAGTATGCACCTCACGATGTCCCAGTAATCCCCTCCCTTTTTCTCCTGCATGATGGGCAGTTACCGAGGAGATTTTGGTTTTCTTCTTGGCCAAGTAGTGCGCCTGTGTTTGTTTCAGCAGGTCTGTACCCCCGGCCTGGGCCAGGATAATGGCATCAGCAAAGCGTTCTTCCTTCAGACACAGCTCCACAGCCGGGCCCAGCTCCCCAAGCAGAAGGGCCTGGCTTAGGAGTCCATCAACATCTGCAGGCAGAAGCAACCCCTCTTCATGAGTTGCTCTCAAACCCTAACTTCCTGCCCCTGGCAGGGCCCACAGCACACCATCTGTATCTCTGTATCACTCAGCCTGCTTTGCTCCAAACTACACCCTCAAGCTTCATTCCTTGGCAACAAAATGTATTTTGGTGCCCAGGTCTAAAGACAGGGCCCAAGACAAGGGAGGGAACTGGCACAGTGTAAGGTGTGCTTGATCACCGTGGGCAGGGTTACAGTCCTTTCAGCAAGGATAGAATAAAATCTCCTGATAGAAGGCCTTCCATAGGAAGGACCTATCCATGAAAATCTATAACCAGAGAGAGCTCTAACTGGTAAGTGACCCACTCAGCATTTGAGATGGTGGGAGGAAAGCATGAGGCAGGGACAAGAAGGGAATGTCTCAAGTCCAAAACCTCTGGGCCCCCCTGCTCCTAAGCAGAGACTCTCTCTCCCTCAGGGTCAGGGTACCTTTTGAGATGGGGATCTCCCAAGGAGTCATGTTCTGAGGGACCAGCTCATCAAAGAAGGCTGAGGAAGCAGAGGCTTCCTCTGTGGTGTGTTTGGAGGCCTGTATAAGGAAGGACAGAGGTGACTACTTAGGATGGACCCAGAAGACAGAGAACTGGCTCAGTAGCTCTGAGAGGTCTACTGTTTGGCTGTTAATGGGTAAAACTAAAAAAATAGCCAGGTAACTTTTGGGAAGGGCCACAGTTCATGGCTAAGACACAGTTCTTCACCCTCAGTCCAAAAGTTTAGGGACTGTGTGTCTCTAGTTCTAAGAGACTCGGGAGATTGAAGACTTCTACAGAAGCTAAGCACATACAGAGAGCAAATAAAAAGGCCAGGAAGAAAAAGGCATCCTAAAGGCAGGTTTCATGTGTTACTCCAGGTCAGGCTGACTGGGCTGCTACCACACCTGGCTGCAGAAGCCCTGTTGTCTGTCACTGCTGAGGTCATTTCCCTTGGGCTGAGGACTCTCACCTAGCCCCACATCACTCTTCAACCATGTGGCAACCTGCAGGGAGAGACCTATGAAAACCACTCTTTCCAGTGTAAGATCAAATAAGCATTATCCTCTTTTCCCACCTCCATACCCTACCAACTGGACTCTCTGAGACCCCTGGTCTATTTTTCTGAGAAACAAACAAACTCTAGGATGCAAAATGCTCACATATGCAAAAATAAGGCCAGGAAGAGGTATTCTGAGGTGGTTTCCTCTGGCAACATTCTCTTCTTCTCTTCAGCAAGTACACATTTCTGATGTGAAAAGCAGCTTACCTTCTTCTGAAGCTCATCTTTACTGTATCCTAAAAGCTTTAGGAATTTCATTCTGGAGTCTTGCTCTAAGGTCACCTAAGAAACCACACAACACAGAAAAGATTCCATTAAATGAACATAAATGACCCTCTTCCTACACCAAGCTGGGCATCTGTGCCAGTATGCTCTCAGTTATAGTTCTTTGCACTACTAGAAGTACCCTCAGCAGTCCAATGCCATCTCTCCCTTTTCCTCTCCAGATCTGACTTACTGGTGGGCTATGGGCAATGTAAACATAGCCCCCTGCCCCTTGTGTGTGAGAATTTGACCTTCCATTGACTTCCTAGCTCTGTTACCCTGCTAGTCTGGTAAGAGTAAAATGCCAGCTGTTCCTAGGCAACATGCTTGTGATTGGTAAATTGCATCTGGACTGGAACTATGTAACCTAGAAATAATTAATGTGGACAACATGCTACATGTTTCCCTGATTGCAGTGGCTCTTGTAACTGGACAGATTCCTTGCAGGGATTCTGGAAGCTATGCTTTTAGAATTGGTAGAAGATATATTGGCTTTCGTGGGCAAGAAACTTCTAAGTCAGGGCAACTTATACACCTGCCTAATTCTCATCTTCTTATACCTGAGCTGTCTCTGGGGGGCTGAAGAACAGAACTCTGAATTGTTGCATGACTGCTGAAAGGAATCCCACAGAAGATGCCTGCCTGATGCTACCCTGCTGCGGTCCCCATCCCATATCCTTCCAAGGAGACTGATGCCAAGTGTAGCCTACAGTAGTCTTACGGGCCTAAATGTTTCTTTGAGAAGACATCTGGTAGAAGTTGCATGGATATCGTAAACAAAGTCAGCTTCCCACTCAATGTCCCAAATACCAAGGAGCAAGCCTTTCTGAAGCCCCTGTAATCTTGGTTTGCTGTCCCAGGTCCTTAATTTATTCCGCACCGAACCATGATTTCTAAACATACCTTTCTCATAGTCTCTCTGGGCACCCTTCTCCTTTCATGCTCTTCCCTTGGAAATGTTCACCACACCCAACCAGGAACCCGTGATGGACATCTCTGGGGTAGCTTTTATACCAGAATGCCGGCAAGGCATGGTGGCTCACACCTGTAATCCTACCGCTCTGGGAGGCTAGGGTAGGCGGATCACCAGAGTTGGGGAGTTTGAAACTAGCCTGGTCAACATGGTAAAACCCTGTCGCTACTAAAAATATAAAAATTAGCAGGGCATGGTGACAGGTTCCTATATTCCCAGCTACTCGGGAGGCTGAGGCAGGAGAATCGCTTGAACTCAGGAGACAGGGGTTGCGGTAAACTAAGATCATGCCATTGCACTCCAGCCTGGGCAACAAGAGCAAAACTCCATCTCAAAAAACCAAAGCCAAAACCAAAACAGAATGCCCTCTGTCCTATAGGTACCACTGTCCCCTTTGTTCAGCAGAGTAAAGGGTGAACTCCTGACCACTCCCTCTTTCCCATCTCACCATTCTTGGAACTTGTATCCTGCTTATGACAAAAGTATCACTTTTTACTCTTTTCTTCTGACATCATTCTCTAGCTTCACTGTATAGTCAAGGTCTTTCTCAAATCCTTTTTCTCTTTCCTAACTTCCTGATGTCCACCTTCATAAAGCTCTACTGTGCCTAAAGCTCAAATTTCAAGTCCCTCTCAGATGCCCTGGTACAGGCCCAATCCTTTCTGCATTCTTCTGTGCCATTCCAAAAATTTGCACAATGATCCCACTGACTGACTAGTCAGCTACTTCCCTTTCTTCCTTCAGATCTCTCACTTGCTCATTTCCTTTGACAGGTCTAGTGCTTCTCCTGGTGTCATAGTAATCTTGAAATTAAATGAGAACTGGAACTGAATCCATGTCTCCAATGTACAGAGGCACCTGAACCCTAGGGACCACTCCAAGGACGTGCCTTGGGTTACTTGAAACAAACTCAAAGCCTTCTTATGACAATATGTCCTTCTGATTAATCTTCTTCCTTTCTCTTCTTCTTCTCTTTCCTTCCTTTTTTCTTCCTCGCCATTACCTTACCTGCCCTTTGGCATGATACCATGAAGGCCTTTGCCTTGGCCCTGGCAAAGTATCTAGGACATCAGCAATAGTAGCAACAAAGGACCACATCTCGTGTATTCCCCATCTTCCCTAGCCACTTCCCAAATGGCCTTTGAGCTTCTGGTAAAGGGTGAAGGTTTTTCGTCCAGATGGTAGGTACGGTGTGGGGAAAATACTAATGGGAGTTAAGGCCTCTGTAATCTGGGGCCCAGTGTGCTTGCACCTCTCCTGCAGGTGACACAGGTTGTAGTTCCAGGCTTTGGGGAAACATTTCTGAACAGCTAGCCTTCAGGCTTCCTACCTTCAGGAACTGCCACAGCATCTTTTCGCTTTGCAGTAAAGCTTGCTGGCTCTTGTTCTCACAGTAAGTCAGTAGATTTCCCGATCCCAGGGCCTCCTGCAGCTCAGTTGATCGAATCAGGAATTCAGATTCTGTGGTGACTTGATGGATGACGACTAGGCGGGGGCAAGGCTGTGACACGAGATGCGCAGGGGTGCTGGGGAGGCCAAAAGTAACCAGCTTCCCTCCAAACTGGTGAGGAGAAGCAAGAAGGGTAAAGGTTACACCTTCAAGCCAAAAACTAACACTAAGTCAGATTCACTGAGAAAGCATCTAATGGTTGACCCTAGGCTAGGAAATCAATAAAAGAAGAGAGTTCCTGAAGGGGTAGAATAGGATCAGGACTCTAGTATCAAATGTGTCTCCCTACCAAAACCACTTCTGCACTCCTCGCACCATCGGCTTCAAACTTCACCACACAGTACTCACCTTCTGCTCACCTGTCCCGGTACCACCATTCTCCCAGCCACCTGGGCTAAATACCTCAGCATTAGCAAAGTCTTCGCATCCCCTACAGCCAAGCAATGACAACGTCCTACCTCTTCTTGCTCACTGTCTTTCATGCAGGTCCACTCTAACCCATTCCCAGTGTTAGTTCACCCAGATTACTAGAATAGTGTGCCGGCCTTCCGTTCTTTTCCCTCCTCCAAGCCTTAGGCTTCTCTGATATTGCTTGTACCACCCTGCTGCTATTCAGGAGTTTGTGTGGTTTCACAAGGCCACAGGAAAAAGCTTAAGCTCCCCTGCCTGCCGTGCACAAACCTCTGCAAAATCAGGGCCAAACCTATCTTTCCCAGCCTCTCTTTCCCTGCTTGCTTATTACAATCACTCTGCATCCCTAAAATGCCTGGTGCGTTCCTGTGCCTTTATCCACAACACCCCCACCTGGAGCATCCTTCTCACCAAATTAGATGCCTTATATAAAGCATCTGGCACAAAATAGGACCTTAGACAAGCCCTTTTTACTCCAGCAGTTCTCAACTCTGGCTGCATATTAAAACCACGTGGACAACAATCCAGGCTTGCCAGGCCACACCCCAGACAATACAATCAGAAACTCGGGGGACGGGTGGGGCGGAGGGGGGCGGTGGCCAGAGTTCTTCAGGTTATTCCAATATGTATCCAAAGTTGACAACTTTTTTTTTTTTTAACTTTTACTTTAGGTTAAAAAAAAATTCAATCTAATGCAGTAAATGTGCATGTTTGTTACATGGTAAACTTGTGTCATGGGGGTTTGTTGTACAGATTATTTGGTGTTGATAACTATTGCTTTAGTCCCTAACTATTCACCATTTCTTTTCCCAATACCTACCTCAGAAGTCTCATTTATCTTGACTACTACAGCACAAAATCTACACCACAGATTAGTGCTAAACAAACCAATTTAACTTTTGATTTGCATAGTACTTGATAGTTTTACAAAGTGGGTACATATATTCTTATATGGTCCATGTTAATTTTCTAACTTAAGCTGGGCAGGCATCACTATCCTTGTTTTACAGATAAGAACGATTACGTTCTGAGAGGTTAAATGATTTGTTCAAGGTTACCCAGCTAATAAACAACAAAGCTATGATAAGAATTCAGGCCTCTTGACCTCAGAATTCTTCACTTCCCTACCTCTTTTTCTTTCTAAGCTCACAGACTATTGAATGTGTTAGTCTTGCCTCCCCAATAAAACTGCTGGCTTTGAAAACAAGAACTTCTACTTTTATACATCTGTTTTCAATTCAAACCTAGTATTTACAGCCCTGCACCAAGTGCTTTGGGACCTTGCTATTCAGAGTGCTAGTCCTCAGACCAGCTCCAAGGGCATCAACTGGGAGACTGCCGAAAAATCAGAATTTTGGGCCTTACCCCCGACTCAATGAACCAGATTCTGAATTTTATTTTTATTTTTTTTTCTTTAGGATTGGGTTTCACCATGATGGCCGGGCTGGTCTTGAACTCCTGACCTCAGGTGATCCACCCACCTCGGCCTCCCAAAGTGCTAGGATTACAGGCATGAGCCACCGCGCCTGGCCAGATTCTGAATTTTAACAGGATCCCCAAGTGATGTGTATGCACATTAATAGTTTGTGAAGCACCACTTTGGAGACATAAAAATCAGCAAGACATAGTCCCCATGCTTAAGGAGTCTATTACTTAGTACAGTCTGCATACATGTATATAAATAACTTTAGCATAGTTAGAATGTATCATTACCAAAGTATAAATCTGCAGGATTATACAGAGAGGTTAATTTTGACTTGGGTTAAAGATAGGCACCAAGCAGGAGATAGTATTTAAGACAGGGGCCTTGTGGCCAGGCACAGTGGCTCATACCTGTAGCCCTAGCACTTTGGGAGGCCAAGGCAGGTGAATTGCCTGAGCTCAGGAGTTTGAGACCAGCCTGGGCAACACGGTGAAATCCTGTCTCTACTAAAATACAAAAAATTAGCCGGGCGTGGCAGCATGTGCCTGTAGTCCCAGCTACTTGGAAGGCTGAGGCAAGAGAATAATAGCCTGAACCCAGGAGGCAGACATTGCAGTGAGCCGAGATTGTACCTCTGAACTTCAGCCAGGGCAATAGAGCAAGACTCCATCTCCAAAAAGAGAGAGAGAGAGAGAGAGAGAGAGAGAGAGGGACCCTGAAAGGCTGCAGTAGGATTCAATGGGCCCAGGAGAGAAGCTGAAGGTTAGGGTACAAGCAGAGACAGGAGAGTTAACGGGTTATTAATGAAACAGAAAGGAGTTATTGGAGCATAGGTAACATCTGAGAATGAGATGGAAATGAACACTAGAAAGGTAAGTGGAGCTCTGTGTACATTTAGCCTTGTCTATAAAGCAATGGAAGGACCAAAGGTTTTGAACAGAGGAATGACAGAATAAAATCTGTTTTTTCTTTCCTTCTTTGTAGTTCCTTACTACCAGTCCAGACACATAAGGGTTAGAGAAAACTCAGATGGAATCTCAGGCTATATGTCCATAAATGAGAGTTCTAAGGCAGTCAACTCCTTTTAGACAGGACTGCAGAAGATACAGAACGGGTGAAGTGAAGAGAGGGAAGCTATAGTAACTCTCTCCTTGAAAGGTAAAGTGGGGTCCATTCTGAGACAGAGGCAGTGGGAATACATCTCCTACAGAACTTAGCTCCATGCTGGGCACATGGGAGGCTTCACAAACACAAACACACACACAACCACACCTATACATCCGCTACACTTACAGCAAATGAAACACCTGTTGGTCTTCTAATCCACTTGGGGGGTTTTTTCAGGGGAGGTATCAGTGATGCTTGTGCCACTTGCTCTGGCACCTGCAGTGGTGGGAGAGGCTGGCCTTTGCTGAAGGAAGAGGAGATCTAGGGGAAAAGACACCTGCATCACCATCCTAAAGTGGCAGGGAGTCAGGAACCTACAAACTCCATTTTGGGAGGAATGCTTGAGACCCCAATTTGACCTAGAAAGGTCAGATTCCCACATTCCGGGGGATGGGAAAGTGAGTGGTAGTGAGGGTGGGAGCAAGTTGGCTCTTGGAAAAACTACTATATTCAAAGTCTACAATGGAGTGTGGCACAAAATGGATCTACAGAAGAGAGAAAGATAAGAGTCATACTCCTGAAATAACTGTCCCAGCAAAGGGGTCCCACTGTCCCCAAAATACTACAGCGCCCATCCAACAACAAGAGTCAAGGTGAAGGCCTTCTTCATATTGTGGCAGAAACTGACAGCCTTTCAGGAAGACGGGCACTAGAGCAAAGGTGCAGCCCTCCCAAACCCACAGTCCTGGTCTCCTAATCTCCAATAGTCCCCACTTCTCAGGCTGTATGTCTCTCTCCCACAAATAGAGACAGCCCCTTCCCTCCAGCATTCTCTACCAAGCCCTTCAAACCTTGTCAGCCTGTCTCATGTGCTGGACTTCCCAGCTCCTACCCATCACGGAGTACAAACTGATCCAACCGTCGAAGGAGGCAGCAGAGAACACTGAAGGGTCCCGAGGGCACCACTGCACATCAAAGCACCAGCTGCTCTGTGTGGGTAGCTTATATACTACCTAATATGAGGGAACACACCATTACGGACAGTCCATGAAACCCAAAACACAAAGCTGCAGCTGAGATTTTTCTACCTTCTCTCTCCCATCCCAGCATGCCCACAGAAGGGCCAGCCTACCTCACTGCTCCCCAGGTTCCAGCACAAGATCTGGCTGTCCTTCGCACTGCTGAGCAGCAGTTCAGCATCAGCCTGGCTCCACGACACTGACAAGATTCCCCTAAAAAGGGAAGAAAAGAGGAACTAGCATTTGTTGAATGCCTAATATCAGTAGGGTGCCTTATATGTCTTTGATACATTTTATAGGGCATATGAGATCATGCCCTATAAAACCCATGGTCTGATATTATCTTACAAATGAAGAAAATGAGGTTTTGAAAAATTAAGTAACTTTCCAACAGCTGCAGAGTCAGAACCCAAATCAAACCCCAGAGCCTGTTCACTATGCACTGCACCACTCTGCCTCTCTCAGATCACCACAGGACTACCTACTTCTTTGCACTGATTAGACAGTAAAGATTATGAATCAGTATGAATCACACAAACACTGATCCCTATGGCTACTTTTAGCCCAGGAGGCAGTAAAGACCTAACCATAAAAAGTCTCCAAGGAGGCCAGGCACAGTGGCACATGCCTGTAATCCCAACACTTTGGGAGGCTGAGATGGGAGGATCACTTGAGGCCAGGAGATCGAGGCCACAGTGAGCCTTGATCACACCACTGCACTACAGTCTCAATGACAGAGTAAGAACTGGTCTAAAAAAATAAAAAACCCCAAGGAGATATAAAGGCAGCACGGCCCTTTGGTTAGAAAGAACAGATTGTGGTGGGCTGTTCACAGGATAGATAGGAGTCAAATTGTTTTTACGAAGAAGTCCTGGAGGAGGAAAGCTCATCACCTAAAGAAATGAACATTATCCTCATATCAGAGCCTGGGGACTAAACACTGTTCCGGTGTTTCTCATGACCCAATTCCATTCCCATCTCTGGAATTTAGATGGAATCTCGGCCTCCTCTCCATAACCTCAGGGTTTAAGGGCCTCCTCTTGCTTACGGCTGGAGCTAGTATTGGGTAACTGTATGTTGACTGGAATGGCTTTAAAGCCAGGGAGGATATTTAGTAGCTAAAGTGAGGGATGCATTGCCTCCTACCCAGGCCAGTTATGCCCACCATCCCCGCCAAGGATATGGATGACATCTGAGATGCTACCTGCTGTGGCCCTCCAGCACCTTCAGAGGCAAGGAGGCAAAGCGCAAGTCCCACAGCTGAATCACAGGGAGACGATCATCCTCTGAGCACAGCACTAACTGGGTGGCTATGTCAGGATGCCAGGCCAGGCCTGAGCAGTGCATCTGTGAACAAAGCAGATCCCAATGGGTGCTGTAACCTGACTCTTTTGCCCAGCTGAAATGGGAAAATTTTGTGTCTCTTCTATGTGACTGGGAACACCACAGCCATCAGAGAGTGATGGTCATGAATAAGAAATGGTAGAAGCTTAGAAGCTTCCAGATCAGCTCTGTTTAGCTTCCCTAAGTTTTCACTCTCAATAGGAAATGTGCTAAGTGGCTGACTTCACATGTCCAACAGCTGAAAGCAGAACTCTGGCGTGGGAGAGCAGCTCTAACTGCTAGGCAGGAGAGAGAAGCCAGAGCCTCCACTACTCACCTTGTTGCTATGATCACTGACTTTGATGATAGGCTCATTCTTCCTGAGATCCCACACAACCACCTTGCCGCTGGGGTGAGCAGAAGACAGAATGTGTTGGGCTTGGCGGTTCCAAGACAATGCCTTGATGTCCTCTGGGGGCTGCTAAGGCAGGATGGGGACAGGAAGATGACAACTTGTCACCTCCTGGACAAAGTGACATCTGCTGTTCCACTGCTCCCAGCCACCCACAGCAAGTCCAAGAATAGACACAGGGCTACCCAAACTAAGAAAGTGTTGGGAAGCTGGGATTTGAATTTTCCAGGGAGGATCCTTTAGGGTATCAGGTGTAGAAGTAGAGGGCATGGCAGGCACATCTAGGTTTTATTCCTTCCCAGGGTTCTCCTAAGAGGATAGTGTCAAGACTTTTAAAACAGCCCTCTTGTCTAGGACAAAAAGAGAGGGAGATGGAAGAAGATGAGGGAGGGAGGAAAACATAGATACCCAAGACCCGCAGACAGGGTGAGGCCGAGAGAGAAACAACAAGATGCTATCAAATTCATACTTAGCTTACCTCGTGATACTGGAAGCACAAGACAGAGAAAAGGCCAGGAAGCAAAAAGATGGGCCCAGTTACAGATTGATAGATAGGCTCTCCAAGACAGAAGACCACACCCCCAACTGCATGGGACAGCTACATGCAGAGAGAACAAAGCTGACCCTCCCCGCAAAAAGGACAAAGGTCTGTCTGGGGTCCTACCCTAGCTCCCTCTTTGCTGGGCCCGGTGCCCTACCCAACCCTGCGAAAGCTCTACTATGAGAAACAGCACTCCCATCCCTTCTTGTGGTGTCTTTTGCTCTCCCCACCTTTCATCTGCCTCCCAGAAACTCCTAGAACAAGTAATGAGCACAAACCAACCACCCCATACACACCCTCCACCCACCCACCACCCTAGCTCTTAGCTGGCTGGTAGCATGTTAGTCTGTGGAGCTTTACTGCCCTCCAGTGGTAAAGCCTGAAATCTCTAGAGCTCCAACTGGCTGCAGAGCTTGAGTTTATTTAGGAAAATCAGCTGCACACTCTAAGCAGCAGCCAGGGTTGGGTGCTGGGGGTGCTGCTCACCTGTGACTTGGATCCCAGGGTCACTGGTACACTCAAGTGATTCAAATCCCAAATGAAGATTTCAGAATTGCTGGCTCCGGAAGCCAGAAGGTTGCCCTGTATGAATAAAAGGTGTTTGGAGACACACCACCCTAGGAAGAAATAGAGCAAGAAAGGAGGAAAGAGGCCCACATTTGGAGGTATCAAAAGCCTCCCCTGAAACAGCCTGGAAAGGGGTCAGAGTTACAGACCGGAGGCCACAGGTGAATGCTTCCACTCAGATCTGTTGTTCCCTGGCTTGGCCATGTTGATCAACTGAAATGTAGTACCTGGAAAGGGTTAAAGTCGAGGGCTCTGACAGCCCCCGTGTGCTTCTGTTTCTGGGCAATCACAGGCTCCTTCCCCGAAGACAGGATGTGGGTCACATTGTATAGCATAAGCATGCCATTGTCCCCGCCGCCAGCAATAACCCCGGAGCCTTCCAGAAGCCCACTGCCAAAGCTCCCCCAGATCAACTTGTGAAACCTACAAAGAGGAGGAACTGGCATCAGTACAAACTTAGGTTCATGTCAGTAAGCAGAGGATGACATCTTTTCAGCTTCTGCCATTATGCAGGCATCCCCACCCCTAGCTGGGACCTGCCTGTCTCCTTCATTTCCCAGACAGAAGGGAGGTATCCTCTGCTCAGTCCTGCCCTTTTTCTGAAAAAAATATTCCATCTATGTTACACTACAAGCCAGGACGCCACTGCCTCTGAGTTGTGTGGAGGTGTATATATGTGTAAATTTTTAAGTTAGCATTGGGGTTATATAGGCCCGGTGATATATACTTCAAATAGATTACTTCACGTAATCTTCACAACTCAAATAGTCAGGTAATAATAGCAACCACTTACAACCACTTACACTGACTGAATACTTGCTATGTATCAGCACTGTTTTAAGTGCTTTAGACTTATTAGCTGATTGAATATTTAACAACCTCGTGAAGTATTACTATTATTTCCATTTTCAATTGAGGAAACTGAGGCGCAAAGAAGTTATAAAATTTCTGTACACAGAGCTAGTAATTTTATTCCCATTTTATGATAAATGCTAGGAAGTAGCAGGGTCAAGGTTCAAAGTCAGGCCCATCTTATTCCAGGGCCTGAGCTCTTAACATCATAAAATACTGTCTCCTATTAAGAGAAAGATCCAAGCTCTTCTGTAACTATTAGAATCAGGATCCCTAGACCAACAATTGCTGTCGCCTCTTCACTCTCAAACTGGAAATGAGAAAAGACCCAATGCCTCTCCCATGCGGCTGGCCCACTGGAATGGCCATGTGGCTGCAAAGGGCCAGCCCTAGAGACACAGAAGCATGAAAGGATACATTCCCACTCAGAAAATGCTTTTCTGGCTTTCTGAGGATGCTTCTAATAAGATATTGACAATGTGTTACCCCCAGAGAAAAAGATCCCTTTGGGTCCCTGGATCCCCTTCCAGAAAAGTTTGGGTCTGCAAATCCCCTACGGAAGGCATGTGAAATCTCTGAAGCCTTATAGGTGGTCTGTCTCTCACTTCATAGCTGCTAGCCAAGGACATTTCCACAGCCCTTTGGAGAAGCCAGGTATCATGCCAAATGATGTTACGAGATCTCTAACTATAATGAAATATTCCCTGGGAACAGTCAGCAAAGCAACTGAGTGGGGTGATAGGCAAGAACTTGCTAGGCCAGTCACTGGAGCAGAGCCAGCCAGTCAGAAGCAAAGCGTGGAGCACCAGCTCAGACCAGGTCAGCATCTGATGCAAAACAGCAGAGCTGACACAATGCTAGCCAAGAGTCTACTGTCAGAAAGGCTGTTTCTAAGGTTGCAGTGATCTTTTTTTTTTTGGTTGCAGTGATCTTAATATAGCACAGGAAGTTTTTCCATACAGGCTCAAGAGGCAACCAGGTCATCCAGGGACTGGAGCTCAGCAGGGGTAGAGGGCATGTCCACTGAGTAGCTAGAGAAGCCCACAGTGGGTCACACAGAAACCAGAGGAGGGTATGCCCAGTGAAAAACCCACATGGGAATGCAGAGGGTGCAGTGACCTCAGCATGGTCAGAACACATGACATACAGAACAGAGTAAAAGGTACCTGAGACCTCAAGGCGGAGTCACCAAAGGGTTGGAGAAGAGGGCAGTTACATCAGAGTGCCTGAAATGCCACACATAGGGTGTGACAAAAAGATTTTCTTTCTGTATGCACGCAGAAAGCACATGTCTGTGGTTAACCACCTCACTAGTGAGGGTAAAGCTGGCGCCTAAATAGGTTGTGACAGACAGCACCTGGGAGAATGGGCACACCTGGGTGGAGTTAAGCAAGGAAGGTGACTTGATCATTCAGGGTGCTCAGGGAGTGTCAATCATCTCTACTCTGCAAGTAAAAATGGAACAAGAGGATCTTCAGGATCCAAATTTGGTTGAGGCATGGGTTTGGAGAAAGAGATGGGTGGGTGTGTACTATTCTGCAACTTTCCTGTAAGCTTGGATTTTTAAAAAAATAAAAAGTTAAAAAACAAAAAAGGCGGTCTAGCTGGGCACAGTGGCTCATACCTATAATCCTAGGTACTCAGGAGGCTAAGGCAGGAGGACCACTTGTGCCCAGGAGGTGGAAGCCAGCCTGGTCAATATAGTGATACCTTATGTCTATTTTTTAATGTTATTTTCTTAGTAAGTTTCTTTTCAAAAAAATCCCAGCTTCATGTTACTGAACTAAAGTGAAAAGAGTTTGTCCACATTCAAGCCAAAATAACTTGGGACACTCAAGTCTCCCTAGAAGTCAAACTGAGTGGTTAAGGCAGTATTCCAAGCTGGAGAATGAATTGGCTGTCTGAGAGGCAAGCTACTTTTCTCAATGCCTAATATACAACAAACTACTATGCAACTACTGTGAATCCTCAATTTATAGTGGGAAAAAAAGGTTCAGAGAAGTTAGATCAAGTGTCCAAGAGGACAGCAAGGGGCAGAGCTGGGATATCAACTCAGGTCTATGCAACAACCAACCCATGCTCTCTCTATTATCCATCTTGATGCCTCTAGAAAGGCAAGGCTTGAGAACAGGAAAACTAAGAGAAGTACATAGATGATTTTTTTCTGCTTTACGTTGTCCCTTACAGAAAGCACCCAAAGAGAGGACACAGTGCTCCCCAAGTAGCTAGAATTGAGATAAAAATAGAATGACAGAAGACAGATCCTCTACTTTCTCCATGTTACTTGAGGGTAGTTCTTCCAGAGGTTATTGGGCCACTTCAGAGAGCTAGAAACTCAGTGTACAGAGAGACTAAGGTACAGCAGATCGATCACACATTGTCCTCTCGCCTCATTTACCCACAGCAGCTATGTCCTCAGTCAATGATATAAACAATGTATTATTCTCCCAGAAATCTTTCTTTTTGAGTGAAATTCATCTAACCAAACACTGTTTGCTTCACTGCACATGCTAATCCATATTGATTCTGACTGCATCCAGAGGTGCTTAACCATGCACGCTCTTCAGTCTATTTATAGCTTCAGGCTGTCTCTTATCTATACCCTTACTGATGTTTCAGAACATTTTTCTTTTAGTCAAATATTTCTAGGTAGATAAGATTTCACTGATGCATCATAGATTGAGGATTAAGGGGATCTTCAGGATCCAAATTTGGTTGAGGCATGGGTTTGGAGAAAAGGGCAGGCAGAGAATGGGGAAGATTCTGAAAGGTATATGTTTAGTTGAGAATGAAGAGATACAGGAAGAGGTTTTAAAAAAAGGAAAAGTGAGGAAGACTACTAGAAAATAAAAGGGAATAAGAGACTGAACATGAAACCTGAATTCAGGTCTCAGATAGTTTCTCAGAAGTCATCTTGTACAATCTTTTCTTTATACATAAGTGAGGGAACCTAAGGTAACTGACTTGATTTTCTCAAGTCACATAGCTCTGTTGGTATTATGGCCAATGCTACAGCCCCACACAACTGTCCCTTATGCCACACCACGCAGAAGATGACACAGAAAAAAGGAGAGAGGAAGGCATAAAGCAAAGAATGAATGGCCCTCTATCTGCCCTGATCATCCTGGTCAATAGTTTCTGATACTGACTATTGAGCATGTGACCTAACTTAGAATGGAACAGAATGAAGTGGGTGTCTTAGACCCTGGGGTGTCTAAGATAATTTCTTCAGAAAGGCCCCAGTGGGGCCGTGTCAAAGGTAATCCCTCTGGGATTGAGGTCTTTGGGAATGCAATTCAATCTCCAAATACAGTTACAGAGGTGGGAAAAGAAAGCGGAGATGAAATATTATTAATAGGGTTAACTGTACTATTTATTTTGGTTACTGGCCCCAAATCCCTACAGAGTGGATCAGGAGTATGAGGTAAAGTTCATGGCTCCCAAATTCAAACTAACAGCTTGAAAAACTCTTAAGACACTAAGACTAACTGTAACTGAATGTCTGGATTTGAATGCTGTTTGGTAACTCAAAAGTTCCATTTCTTTTTTTTTTTTTTTTTTTTTGAGAGAGATTCTTGCTGTGTCACCCACGCTGGA
Organism: Cebus imitator; assembly: GCF_001604975.1. NCBI lineage: Eukaryota > Metazoa > Chordata > Mammalia > Primates > Cebidae > Cebus > Cebus imitator. The sequence continues at coordinate 3,590,705 of NW_016107386.1, read as the reverse complement.
GTGCAGTGGTGCCATCTTGGCTCACTTCAACCTCTACCTCCCATATGCAAGCAATTCGGGTGCCTCAGCCTCCCAAGTAGCTGGAATTAGAGGCGTGCACCACTATACCCAGCTGACTTTTGTTATTTTTAGTAGACATGTTGCTTAGGCTGGTCTCGAGCTCCTGGCCTCAAGCCATCCGCCTCCCTTGGCCTCCCAAAGTTCTGGGATTACAGGCATGAGCCACCGCACCTGGCCGGTAACCCAGAAGTTTCTAAAATAATTCATGTAACAAATATTTATGAAATATAATGCTAGGCACTACTCTAAGTGCTGGAGATAGAGCAGTGAGTAAAACATAAAATCTCAGTGGGCGTGGTGGCTCACACCTGTAATCCCAGCACTTTGGAAAGCTAAGGTGGGCAGATCAACTGAGGTCAGGAGTTTGAGGCCAGCCTGGCCAACATGATGAAACCCCATCTCTACTAATAATACAAAAATTAGCTGGGCATGGTGGCACGTGGCTGTAATCCCAGCTACTCCGCAGGCTGAGGCAGGATAACTGCTTGATTCCAGGAGGCGGAAGTTGCAGTGACCTGAGATTGCACCACTGTACTCCATCCCAGGTGACAAAGTCAGACTCTGTCTCTAAAAAAATCCCAAAAAACGAAAAACAAAACATTAAAATCTATTCTGAAATCTATGTAGATCTCAGAATTCAGTTCCTAAGAATATACTGCCTCTTTCTTAAGAACCCTTAGCCCTAAGGAGCCACTACTATGCTGAAGCTGTTGCTTTGCTTGTTGAGGAATAGAACCCTTGTCTAGTGCCCCCTCACCCTTTTTTCCTTTCTTATCAGCTTTCTCAGGTTGAACCTCCTTTTTAATTTCTAGCAGTATAAACATCTTGACTTAGCTCACCCCTTTGAGGGGCTCCTTCAGAAATACTTGCTTAGGGGCTAAGAAGATCTAATCATCATCAATAAGTCCTCAAGTGCCTGCTCTTCAAAGGATACAGGTACTGGAAATACGGAGATGTACAAAAGCCTGAAAAATAAGAGATGCTGTCATAAAGTGATATAGGAGCTCAAGAAAAGGTAAACAACTAACCCTTTCACTATTAGGTTAAACCATTAAAAGAAAGAGGGTACTTCTGCCTAAATGTTTTAACTAATCTCTTAGACGGACCACGGAATGCACAACGAGTTCATCAATCATCAGATGGAATGCTGCCTTCTAGACCAATAATATCTAATCTAAATAGAACAATATTAATAGAAATTATACTTTATTAATAGCATAGCCAGCTGGTACAGTGGCTCACACCTATAGTCCCAGCACTTTGGGAGGCCGAGGCAGGTGATCACTTGAGCTCAGGAATTCAAGACCAGCCTGGGCAACATGGCAAAACCCTGTCTTTTCTAAAAATGTGAAATATGGTGACACACGCCTGCAGTCCCAGCTACTCAGGGGGCTGAGCGGGGAGGATCGCTTGAGCCCAGGAGGTGGAGGTTGCAGTGAGGCCTGATCATGCCATTGTAATCCAGCCTGGGTGACAGAGTGAGACCCTGTTCTTAAAAAAAAAAAAAAAAAAAGTATAGTAACACATGTATATATTTATATTGCATATGTAACTTGAATATAACAAATATTCACATTTTTTCTGATGATATAAAAATTTGGAGACCATCACTTCAGATTGTAAGCCCCACCTTTATAACCTTTAAAAGAACAGCACAATAATGGAAAGAAGGTAGGCTATGGACTCAGATAGGCCTTGACTTAAATCCTAGCTTCTCAGAGTTTCAGTTCCCTCCTATGTAAAATGGAAATATGGTACTTAGCACTTAGGCTTATTATGACAAATAAATAAAATGTACAGAGCTTCTAGCACAGCATCTGGCTGTACACATGTGCTCAATAAATGATAATATCTAGAGCTGGAGGCCTGCAAGAGCCACAGAATCCATAAGAACCAATCAGTGTCTAAGATCAATGAGGAGAGGATCATTCGTTCTTTTCCTTGTTGGCAGAGAGGGTGATATTGTGTAAGGTTGTTATATTCATAAGAGCCAAGGGGGGAAGGGGCCAGTATCTCTGGGTTCAAAGACAGACCAGGTACACGTGGGTCCAGGCTTGTCTGAGGCATCTCTATCACATGCATTCAGCCTGACACTGCTACTGCTGCTGACTGGAAAGGTGGGGGTGGTTGTTTTTAAAATCCTTTTGCAAAATAAGCCCTGAGTTAACTTCTCTCCAACTTGGCAAAGCTCCTTCTTTCCTCACGTGGCTCTCATGAGCCCTGAAAAACACACCACTCCCAGGACTCCTCATCAGTATATTTGTCAGGATCTACCCTGTATACCCATCAATAGATCAGACAATACCTGCTCGAGGCAGAAAGGACTCCTTTACGTTTCAAGTCCAGAGAAGGGTCCCTGAAATCAACCTCAAATATTTCCAATGTGCCATTTGTGCTGAAGGAGGAATCTAGCTGTTGGGCAGATGTTCCTAGGCACAAGAAAAGTCAAGAGGCAGCATATGAACAACAATATATGCAGGGATTTCAGGTGTAAGAGAGATAAGGAGTGAAGAGGAGGAGGAATAGAAGAGAGCTAGATATACCCTTTCTCAAAAGGTAACTACAAAAGCAAGAAAACATGATGTACCCAACCTTGAGCCACAGTTGTAGGCAGCCGTCATGTCCCCAAAACACCTAATATCCCCTTGCTTATGCTGTGAGCCATCCTACCTTCCTATGATTTGAAAGCTTTCTCTGATGCCCAATCAATAATTCTAGATATTAAGTTCCCCTCAACCTATGTACTTCCAATGGATCCTAATCCACAGTGTCACCATACCTGTGGCCAGATACAAAGGGTACTGGCTGGCTGGGCTCCACACCTGGACAGCGGGCCGCTCAAGTTCCTTCAGCTTCATGGTGTATCCTGCAGGTGGCAGAAAACGGACATGGCCCTTGGCCCACTGAAAATAGAAACCAGCAAACTTAACAGCCAGATCCAGGGAGCATCTGTGGACAAGAGATCTTGTTTGTCTTCTCCAAGATAGGGCATCTCAGGGCAACACAGAGTGACAAATACGTGACCATCTGCAGATCTAAGGATAGTTCATTTACCCAATTACTGAAATCTAATGCTTTAAACCCAAAAGATATTCAACCACACTGGCTACCACAGGTCCAGTGGTGACAATCATCAAACCAGACAATCCCTCAGTGCTTTTTGTCCATTTCCTTGGCTTTAAATAGCATTCATATGCTGATGATCCCCAAACTGATACCACCACCACAAATCTCTCCTCTAAGCTCCAAGTTCTAATGTCCAATTTCTTTCTCTTTTTTTTTTTTTTTTTTTGAGACAGAGTCTTGCTCTGTCACCCAGGCTGGAGTGCAATGGCACAATCTCGGTTCACTGCAACCTCTGCCTCCTGGGTTCAAGTGATGCGATTCTCCTGCCTCAGCCTCCTGAGTGGCTGGGATTACAGGCATGTGCCACCATGCTCATCGTCTGATTTTTATGTTTTTAGTAGAGAAGGGGGTTTTATCATGTTGGCCAGGCTGGTCTCAAACTCCTGACCTCAAGTGATAAGCCTGCTTATATGCAATTTCTAATCAAATATTTCCCTGGATATAGCAGATCCGTAATGTGGGTTGTAAGCTCCCATTTTAGTCTGTCTAAAATGGAATTATCTATTCTACCATCTCTTCTGTTTTTGTTTGTTTTTTTTCCAGAAAGGAGCAAAGTCACACTCTCTTCTATTCTTCCTCCAGTTTTCTTCATCTTGGTAAATTGTTCCACTATTCACCCAATTGCTCAACCCAGAAGCCTGAAAATCCCTCTTGATCTTTCCTTCTCCCTCTTTCTCTTCTAATCCATCATTTAGTCTGATTTTACCTACAAAACATATCTTAATCTGTCTACTTTTCTCTATTTTCGCTGCCAACAGCCTTTTTGATTATATCATCTCTCACCTGGATTACTGCAACAGTCTCCCAACTAGCTAACCACTTACTACTCAAGCCATTACCCAATTCACTCTTTACACAGCAGCAGGAGTGAACTTCTAAAACAAAAAATAGGATTTTGGCATTCTACGCTTAAAATCTTTCAATGATTTCTCTCATACACAAAATAAAATTCAAACTTCTTTGAGCCCTGCCCAAAGGCTCCAGCTTACCACTTCATCTTTTGATTCTTCTCCTTATTCATTGTGCTTAGCCACAATAGCCTTTAATTTCCTGAGATTTTCCTTCCTTAGAGCCTTTGCAAATGCTGTTCCCTATACTCTGAATGCTCTTCCCTTCACTTTCTACATGACTGGCTCCTTATCTCTTTCTGGGCTCAGCTTCTCACTTCCCCAGATAAGTGAACTACCCAATCACAAACAGTCTCAATTTTTTTCTTCCTAGCAATTTATAATTACATATTTATTTACATTTACATTGTCGGTCTCTTCCACTAATATGGAAGCTCCATGAGAGCTGGCACTGTGTCTGCTTTTGTTCACCATGTTGTAACTAGTTTCCAAACGAACCTTTGGCATATGGTAAGAACTCGAATGTAGACATCCATTTTAACTCTGTGGTTTCTGATCTAATTCTATTGTTTGTTCAAGGTCCCATCCCAACAGGCTAGCAAAGAGGTAGAAAGGATTTTTAAAAAAATTACACTGAAGTTGAGAAAGCCTGGAACCTACTGTGACCTGCTTGAATAAGCTATAGTCAGATCAGTCTCACCTACAAAAACAGGAGATAGTATTACTTAATCTCTAATGTACTTTCCAGCTTTAAGAAAGTTTAAGGCTGCCCGTTAAGCCAAGATTTCCAAAGGACCTTTAATCACTGGTGGCTACCATCGGGTATCCTGCGACGAGCTCAACATTCTGCTATACAGTCACTAGTGCCACCTGCTGGTCACAATCATTTTCAGGATTCTGGGGAAAGCCCCTAATAAAAACCGGAGCTATGATAAGGAGCTGTGCATTTGACGTGCATATCTCATTTAATTCTCTCAATGGTCCTATTAGGTAAGCAAGTACTACGATTATCCCCACTTTCCAGAGATGACAACTGGCTAGGCCAGGATGTGAACCTCCATCAGCCTCAAGAGCCCGTATTTCTAACCACTGTACTAGTCCAAAGTAAACCAGAAAGTGTTTAAATCGCTGACAGTCTAGGAATTGGGAAAATGGGCTCTTAATTCACATTGTTCAGAGGCATCTGTTACAAAAAGGGCCCCTGCCGGGGTCAGACTGGCCATGGGGGCGTGAGGGGGAGATAACCAAGGAAATGCTGGACAGACCTGCCGTGCAGAAGGGCACCAGCTACCCTTGGCAGTCCAGCCCCTAGGGAGGACGGTCAGCACAGCTTCTTCCCCGCGGTCGCCGAAGCCCGGCGCGCCAGGGTCAGCAACGACAGGCCTTCCCGCCCGGCCGAAATGCAGCGACACCGGCGGGCCAGGTCAGGACCGAGGCGGACGGGAAGGCGCGAGGGCAGCGCTGAATAGGGAGACCCGCGTCGGGCTGGGGGCTCCCGTGCGGCAGGGACAGCAGAGCCGGATCCAACTCAGGAGCAGGCGCAGCGGAGGCCCCCGGGGGCAGGACCCGCGGGCAGGGCAGGCGCGGGTCGGGGTCTCAGCCGGGGGCCTCAACCCGCGGGCAGGGCAGGCGCGGATCGGGGTCTCCGCCGCGAGCCGGCTCCCCTCGGCGCTCTGCCGAGGAAGGATCAGGAATCCGGGTCTCAGCGCAATCTCTGCTCCCAGGGACCCCAAACCCGCGGGGCGAACCAACCTGTGCGGAGGACCACGGGGAGGGGTCAGGCCCGGCGGCCGGAGTGGGTCCTCTCGCGCGGAGCCGGGCGCTGTGGACGGCGGCTGCGGAGGGCCAAAAGCGGCGCGGACCCGGTAGGGCTCGGTCGTAGACAGGCTCCGCGGGCGCCGAGCCCAAGACCAGGACAGACCCGGGAAGAACGTTTCCAAACGGGATTATAGCTTTTAACCGGGTCTCCCTCACCTGCCCTGTGATTTGCGCAGTGGGTCAGATCCGGTCCAGTAAGCTCCGGTCTATTGAGTTTCAGCCAGGGAGAAGACCCGGCCCTAGCCCCAGGAGTGGAATCCATTGAGTTGAAAAGGTAAATTGATGCTCTGCAGCCCAGCAGAAACGGGTGCCCAAAAACTTGGTTGAATTAAGGGCTCTAAGTGTGTGTGGGGTGAGACTACAAGACCAGGGGCTTCCTGAAATAGTTCAGGATCATAGGAGGGTTGTTATCCTTTGGAGCTGCAAGAACACAGGTGATATTCCAGCAAGGAGGAAGAAGCCAAACCGGCCAATAGGCACCCTGGAATTTTCCATACCGTGAATGAAACAGAGACAGGAGGGGATTGGATGCGGATTGTGGAGTTCCAATTCAATTCTGCAGATAAGTGAGAGTTACTGAAAATTACGGGGTAGGATGCAGTAAGATAAAGAATATTGGCCGGGCGTGGTGGTGCAGGCCTGTAATCCCAGCTACTTGGGAGGCTGAAGCAGGAGAATCGCTTGAACCCGGGAGGCGGAGGTGGTTGTGTGCCGAGATAGCGCCATTGCTCTCCAGCCTGGGCAACAAGAGCGAAACTCCGTCTCAATCAATCAATCTATATCATCTATATCCATATCATATCTATATATTGTATTTTGGGTCTAGCAATATGGAACCCCTGCAAAGCTGGAGGCAGGGACTCAAATTAGGAGACTAATGGAACAATCCACGTACCAGGTGATGAAAGCCTGGATTAACATAGTGGTGATTATTGTAAAGGAGAGCTGGACAGGCTCTCCTGGCTGATAAAGGCTTCAGAGCCTGGTAGACTAGAAAAACTATGGTACTCTTACTAGAGCGAGAGAACAGGCGGGCGCAGTGGCTCACGCCTGTAATCCAGCACTTTGGGAGGCCAAGGTGGGCGGATCACCAGGTCTGGAATTTAAGACCAGACTAGCCAACATGGTAAAACCCCGTCTCTACTAAAAACAAAAATTAGCTGGGCATGGTGGCTCGTGCCTGTAATCCCAGCTACTTGGGAGGCTGAGGCAGGAGAATTGCTTGAACCAGGACGGGGAGGCGGAGGTTGCAGCGAGACGAGATTATGCAACTGCACTCCAGCCTGGGCTACAGAGCGAGACTCCATTTCAAAAAAAAAAAAAAAAAAAAAAAAAAAATAGAGCTAGAGAACTTCAGGTGAGGTGGGGGCCGTGAAAAGATCACGTATTTTTTACGTTGAAGAAATTGCACCCCTTCCAGATAAAAATGTCCTGTAGACAGGCTGGGGACGGTGGCTTACACCTGTAATCCCAGCACTTTAGGAGGCCTTGATGGGTATATCACCTGAGGTCAGGAGTTTGAGACCAGCCTGGCCAACATGCTGAAACCCCATCACTACCAAAAATACAAAAATTAGTCAGGCATAGTGGTGCATGCCTGTAGTCCCAGCTACTTGGGAGGCAGAGGCATGAGAATCGCTTGAACCTGGGAGGCAGAGGTTGCAGTGAGCTGAAATCACGCCACTGCACTCCAGCCTGGGAGACAGAGTGAGACCTTGTCTCAAAAAAAAAAAAAAAAAAAAAAATTCTTTTTGGCCTGGCATAGTGGCTCACACCCATAATCCCAACACTTTGGGAGGCCAAGGCAGGAGATGGATTGCTTGAGCCCAGACGTTCAAGACCAGCCTGAGCAACATGGTGAAACCGTGCCTACAAAAAAATATAAAAATTAGCCAGGTGGTGCATGCCTGTGGTCCCAGCTGCTTGGGAGGCTATGGTGAGAGGACTGCTTGGGTCTGGGACATAGACGCTGCAGTTACTGCAGTGAGCCATGATCACATCACTACACCACAGCCTGGGCAACAGTGAGACCGTGTCTCAATATTAATGATAATTATTTTCACCTTGTATTATAACTGCTGGTCTGCTATGTAACTATTTGAAGGTGATTACTTTGTCTTGCTCAGTTTTATATCTCCAGGGCCTATCTGTGTTTGATACATATTAGACACACAGATGTTTGTTAAGGAAATTATTAATGCTATAGAGAATGAAAACAGCTAAAAAGCCAGTGGGGGCCAGGTGCAGTGGCTCACGCTTGTAATCCCAGCATTTTGGAAGGCTGAGGCGGGTGGTTTACCTGAGGTCAGCCAACACGGTGAAACCCCATTTCTACTAAATATATACAAAAATTAGCCAGGTGCGGTGGCACACACCTGTGATCCCAGCTACTTGGAAGGCTGAGGCAGAATCGCTTGAACTTGTAAGGTGGAGGTTGCAGTGAGCTGAGACTGCACCATTGCACTCCACCCTGGGCAACAAGAGTGAAACTGTCCCAAAAGAAAAAAAAAAAAAATAGATGCATGAGGGCCAGCTACAGTGGCTCCTGCCAGTATTCCCAGTGCTTTAGGAGGCTGAGGCAGGATTGCTTGAGGTCAGGAGTTTGAGCCAGGCTGGGCAACATAGCAAGATCCCATTTCAACAAAAAATAAGATAGGTTTTGTATCGGGTCTTGTACCAGTAGTCCTAACTACTAGGGAGGCTGAGCAAGGAAGATCCCTTGAGCCCAGGAGTTTGAGGTTACAAGGGAGCTGATTGTGCTACTGCACTTCAGCCTGGGGAACAGAGGAAGACCCTATCTCTAAACAAAACAAAAAAACAGATGCATGAGTTAAGACTCCCAAAAACATAGTTTTCCTCTAAGGGTGTTATAGGAGTGTGGATGTCATTAAAAGTAATGAAAGCTATGAACATGTTCAACAGTAACTCACTGAACTGTCCTGTAATTCATAAAATACAGGTAATGTAAATTTATTAAGATATTATGATTCAGAAGCTACTCTGGAATAAGAAATATTCTTATAATGGAAATAAGATCAAAGGCAGTCCCAGCCTTAGGCAGACAGGACAAAAAAAACCCTATTAATCCTGTAACATATTTGAAACACCTTAGAGCACAACTTTTTCCAACTAACCACTATTATTAAGGAGGCTTTTGTTTTTTAGGCAGTCTTGCTCTGTTGCCTGGGCTGAATTACAGTGGCAACCATCTCACTGCAACCTCTACCTCCTGGGTTTAAGCAATTCTCCTGCCTCAGCCCCCGGAGTAGCTGGGATTATAAGCATTTACCACCAAGCTCGGCTAATGTTTTCTATTTTTAGTAGAAATGGGGTTTTGCTATGTTGGTCAGGCTATTCTTGAACTCCTGGCCTCAAGTGATTCACCTGCCTCAGCCTCCCAAAGTGCTGGGATTATAGGCGAGAGACACCACGCCATGCCACATTCTTCAAGACAGGGTCTTGCTGTGTTGTCCATGCTGGAACGGTGTTGCAAACATGGCTCGCTTCACCCTCCTGGGCTCAAGTGATCCTCCCACCTCAGCCTTCTGCATAGCTGGGACCACATGTGCATATTGCTGTGCCTAGCTAATTTTTTGGAAAAAAAAATTTTTTTTTGCAGAGGTGGGGTCTCATCATGTTGCCCAGGCTGCTCTCCAAGTCCTGAGCTTCAAGCAGTCCTCCTGCCTCAGCCTCCCTCAAAGTGTTGGGACTATATGCGTGCGCTACTGCACCTGGCCTAGAAAGGTTTTTTTTATGGGAAATAAATGTTGTTCCAACTTGGGAAGTCAGGAACATTTCTTCCTTGACCCTGTAAATGGGAAAAGGAGTGACCCTTAACACCTGCCACACAGCTAAAACCCTTAAGTACTTTCACAGCCCAAGTGAAATTAACAAATTCACATCTTGTGCTTAAGCACCCATCCACCCCACCCTCCTATCCTTTAAATTTCATAATAAGAAAAAAGGGAAGAGGGCAGACATCAAGCAGAAAAAAAGGGAAAAGGATGAGGTTCCTCAGGGTAGTGAATATTCCTGGGGAAATGAGGCACAAACACCACAGCACTGAGTTTTATTAGGGATTTCATTAAGGTTAAATTTCTAGGAATGAGGGAGTCCTAGTTAGAGGGCACAAAAGCCCATGAAGCCTCTTCAGATCTCATAGTGAACCACCCGCTTGGGTTCTTTGGAGGGATCGCCACCTCGTTCCACGTACAGATCATTGTAAGGATACTGCTTTGGTGCCTAAGGAAAAAACACAGGTCAGCAAGAACATGCATTCTTCAGTCAATTCCTGGCTACACCCCACTCTGAGTTAACTGTCATGCATGGTAAATGGGTACACAGTAGCCTCTGGTCAGACCCAGCTGGGCTAGGATGACAGGAACAGCACTCCTCTTCCCCACTCAGCCCAAGGCAGAGAGAAAGCCTAAATTGTAAGAGAAGTGGTGCCTACACTGAGGGAGAAGGAGAAAGGGGGAGGGAAGGGGGAGAGGGAAGGGAGGGGAAGGGGGGAAGAGAGGGAGGGAGGTAAAGAAAGAGAGAGTGTCAGAGTCAGAGGCAACGCTTTCTAAATGAGACGATGCATCCATCCATCCCACTCTCTCTCGGGGTTGAGACAGACTCAATCTCCTTTAAGTCACTCAGCCTCTAATGGCTCCACCACTAAAGTGGCCCAGCAAATGAGGCGTGCAGGAGCAGTAGTGGGGGAAAGCACAGAGGAGACAAGGCTGGGACGTGCTTTAGGGGCTGCTGGCTTTACCAACAAACAGCTGTCAGAGAACACAGCTCAAGGGGAGGAGAAAAGGGTGATGTGCTTACAGAACTGAAAAATGGAAGAGCCACACTGTTTCTTGCTCTTCTGAAGTGAAGTTAGTGCTCACCCCAGCCCTACGTGCATTCTCCAGCATGGAGCCCCTGGGGCTTGGTGGGAAGGCTCGTGTCAGTGCACACAGACATCCCAGCTACCTCCAGGACATTGACTGTCTCTGCAGAGGTAGCACTGGGCAGCCAACTGCAAACACAGCAGCCTCCCTGCTTTCAGCCACTCTCCTTCCAATACATCCTGGAGACTACTCCCCGATTAATCTTCCTAAGAACTCGGCATTCATTATGTCACTCTTCTGTTCGAAAACCCAAAATGGCTCCCTGCCACCTAGTGACAGACCAAGTCATCATTGTATCCCCAACCGCTAGCAGGGTCTGCACCTGGTACATAGTAGAGGCTCCATAAATATTTGTTGAATTAACGCTTTATTACACCACCAAGTCCAAATCCCTTAGCAATGAAATAAAAGCTGTCCAAACTAATTGATCAACTCACCTTACAATATTTTTTAACACAGTAATTTCCAAATCTAGATGCACATCAGAATTACCTAGGAGCTTGTCAAAAATATTGCTTCTAGAGCCCTACTGTGATGTTTCTGAATGAGGAACACCGAGAAGTGGGGCCTGGGAATCTGAATTTTTAGGTCTCCAGGAAACCAATGCAGCTGGTTATCTAGGAACTATCTTACACATCTATTTTACTCTAGCTGACTCACTCTCCTTTTCCTTGTTTTCTTTCTTTTTTTTTTTCAAGAGTCTTGCAGTCTCTCCCCCAGGCTGGAGGGCAGTAGTATGATTTCAGCTAACTGCAACCTCTGCATACCGAGTGAGTTCAAAGAATTCCTGTGCCTCAGCCTCCCAAGTAGCTGGGATTACAGGTGCGCACCACCAAGCCCGGCTAATATTTTTGTATATTTTGTAGAGACAGGGTTTCATCATGCTGCCCAGTCTGGTCTCGAACTCCTGAGCTCAAGCAATCCGTCTGCCTCAGCCTCCCAAAGTGCTGGGATTACAGGCATGAGCCACCATTCCTGGCCTCCTTCATTGTTTTCTCTTGCCCCAAATGTTTTCTCCAACTTCCCACCACCCAAAGCCTTTTTTTGTGTATTAGCTCTAGCTAACCCTTCTCCTTGACAGTAACTCATACTGCTAAGTATATACATTCACTATAAACATATATACACATAAATTGTGCAGAATTCCCATGTATCTGTTCAAATGTTGTTCATGTCACTTATCTAAATTTTCTTAAACTTCCTGAAAGCTAGAGAAATCACTATGTCGTTTACATTCTCCAAAATATAAGTCTATGCCTCTAGTAGACACTTAATTGCTTCCAGTATATTACAGGAAGTGCCCTTCACATTGTCTAACAAAGGATAAGATTTCAGCTCAAGATTCCTTAACTCTATTGCGAAAGGTCACTTAATGAAATATTGTTAGTAAATATAATCCCCAAATGGCAACTCTGGAGACCAGCTCGTTTCCACACACTAGTTGTTCATCTAGTCTTAAAGTGTTTCACTCACTCACACTGGTCCAAGAAGTAGGGATGGAGGAGTGCTCCGCTGGGTAAGGCCCTCCTATCTTCCTATCTCCTAAGACTCCGGGAAGCCAAGCTTGGTATTGATTGGATTCCTACCCCAGAGACTTCACTCCCTCAGGAAATGGGGCTGAGCAAATGTGCCTAAGGGAGCACTTCTCAGATACTCACCACAGGCTGGTAGACAGGGTACTTTTGCCCTACCCAGAACATGAACGTCATGAAAGCCACGAAGCCGATGAGCTGCTTACACATGTCATCCCAAGAAAGAGGTGTGGGGGACGTATCCACACGGTTCCTGGTATACATGTCTATATGCCAGTGCATCTGAGGCAGAAAGACAAATAATTGTCACATACTACTCTTCCTGCAAAATGCAGGCAACCCCAGAGTGATCAGAGCCCGATACAAGGCTAGATAGAAGCATTCTACTGCCCTAGCGCAATATTCTGAGGCACACTGCCCCACAGGATTGGATGCTGGCCTCTGCCTATTCTGCTGAATAGGGTCAGCTCAATCATGGAAGTGCACAACTTTCACAATACAGAGCTTTCATTATTCCCAGACATCCCATTCAGTGTGCCACATGCAATCTCAGATCTCACATCACTGGACCTTGCCTCCTTGAGCAGAAAAGCTTAGTGTTATTTAGTCGAAGTGCCATCTGAGCTAAAGTATCTCCAAGAAGATAAAGGGAGAAGAAAGGTCAAATGAGATACAGTCTTTCTTACCGTTTCACCCCAGTTCAACCTCAGGTCTGGTTGGTCCCAGTCATACCATGGATCCCTCTCATGCTGTGAGCGGTCAGGGAGCTTTGGGTAGTCGCCATACCTGAAAGACAGCAAGAACTTCTGGAAGGGGCTGTGAGCAGCCTTCAGACTGAATTCAGTCTCCTCATCTTGGGGATGAGAAACCAAGTGGCAGAGATAACTGCCCCACCTAAGGACAAAGGACCTGAATTTCAAGGCAAGAGCTCAAGTTCTAGTCACTTAGCACTGAACTAACCATAGAAGTCCAAATTGTATTTAAAAGTTCATGGCAAACTGAAATAGTTCAATATATATAAGCTTTCCCTGGGCCAGGCATAGTGGCTCACATCTGTTATCCCAGCACTTTGGGAGGCCAAGGTGGGTGGATCACCCAAGGTCAGGAGTTCAAGACCAGACTGGTCAACATGGCAAAACCCTGTCTCTACTAAAAATACAAAAATTAGCTGGGCATGGTGGTGGGTACCTATAATCTCAGCCACTCCAGAGGCTGAGGCAGAAGAATTCCCTGAACCCGGGAGGTGGAGGTTGCAGTGACCCAAGATCATGCCATTGCACTCCAGCGTGAGCAACAAGAGTGAAACTGTCCCAAAAGAAAAAAAAAAAAAATAGATGCATGAGGGCCAGCTACAGTGGCTCCTGCCAGTATTCCCAGTGCTTTAGGAGGCTGAGGCAGGATTGCTTGAGGTCNAAAAAAAAAAAAAAAAACAAAAAAACCCACCAGCTTTCCCTAACCTTCTTCCAATAAAAAGAAAAAAAGTCACACAATCATGTGATACTACAGCTGAAAGGGAATTTAACAATCAATAACAGTCATGTGCCACATAACATTTCAGTCAAGGACAGACCACATATACAAGGGGGGGTCCCATAAGTTTATAATAAAGCTGACCTATACAGGTGTACCATTTTTTATCTTTTATAGCATTTTTTTTACTATACCTTTTCTATGTTTAGATATGTTTAGATACACAAATACCATTGGGTAACAATTGCCCACAGTATTTAGTACAGCAACATGCTGTAGAGGTTTATAGCCCAAGAGCAATAGGCCATACCATAAAGCCAAGGTTTGTAACAGGCTATACTATCTCGGTTTAGATAAGCACACACACTGATGTTCATACAATGAGGAAATCGCCTAACAACACATTTCTCAGAATGTATCCCTGTTGTTAAATGACACATGACTGTACTCTGATTCTCTCATTAGATAGAAAATGAAAAATTAAAAGTTTAGGGTCTGAATCCAAAGTCACCCAGCTAATTGGAATTAAAAACAAAAAGGGAACAGATTGGAAAAGCATTCTTCTCATAGTAACCGTGTTTGTTGACCACCCAGTTGGCATTCATCTCCATGTCTCAAACACCTCATGGGACCCTTGCTAAGCTGGGTTTTCCCCAACAAATCCAGGTTTGTCTGACACTGACTTTGAACAAGGCTGTTCTTATCCACAACATAATAAAAAACAGGAAATGATGACAACTAGACATGTGTCACAAAATGATTGTATAACAAGACGCATAGAAACTGCTGAAACCAAAATTGAAAGAGTGATGTTAGGACAGGAAATGAAGGTGATGATAATCACTTCAGATAATTAACCATTGGGATATTATGTGGGTACGGATACGGAAGAGGGTGGAAGGGATAGGATAACATCAACTGGAGTAAGGGGGCTGGCTGTTTAATCTGCTTAATAGTTGCTACGATACCCACAGCCCTAAGAGAATGTTTTTTTCAAGAGACACGGCTAGTCGCCGTGGCTCACGCCTGTAATCTCAGCCCTTTGCGGAGGCTGAGGCGGGCAGATCACAAGCTCAGGCATACAAGCTCAGGCGTTCGAGATCAGCCTGCCCAACATGGTGAAACCCCGTCTCTACTAAAAACACAAAAATTAGCCGGGCGTGGTGGCGCACGCCAGGAATCCTAGCTACTCAGGTGAATCGCTTGAACCCGCGAGGCGGAGGTTGCGGTGAGCTGAAATCACACCACTGCACTACAGCCTAGGCAACAGAGCGAGACTCCGTCTAAAAGAAAAAAAGGATGGGGGGACACGCAAATATAGAGTACTCCGTTTACAAATAAGGTTCTCATGACAGGAGTCCAGCTTCAACCTGGTCCCATGCCTGGATGACAGCACCTGAGCCCAGCAGATGCTCAGTCTAAATGAAACTCGACGCTCTGGATAGAGCCAAGGAAGGTTCCTGCTATTCGGGGGTCCTCGAGGGAGCCATTAAAACCTCGGCTTCTTCATTTGAGAAAACAGCCTGAGCCAAGGAGAAAATTGAAGTCCTCTCAGCTGCAGCTGCTCACCCACCCCCTCCCACCTCCCTCCACAGAGAAAAGCACCCACTCCATTGACTCTCGAGGAGTCATGAGAAGGTTCGGGAGAAAGGGTCACAGTCAAGCCATCCAACCCAGCCATCACTACTTGGGTGCGAGCAGACCCTCTGTCTCACCCCATGCCATCATCCGGGTAAGGTTCGTAGTCTTCCACACGCATATTATACTTCTTGGCGGCGGCCGCCCGTTCTTCTGGGGTCTTAGGATAGGGCCCCGGGAGCTGATCTTTCTTAAGGTGGAAGGCTAAAACGCAGAAGAGAACAAGTCAGAAGCGACCCCGCTCTCCAGCCGCTCCTAAGGTTTCAAGTCGCAGGGGCTGCAGAGATCCGAGCCCGGGATTTCGCAGGATCAGCGCGACCCTCCACCCATTTTCCGGATATATCAACGCCACCTCCGCTCCCTACCCGGACGCTGCCGCCGCGGCATGCACAATCCCCCCTCCCGATACACCAAACCTCAGGCATCCACTTCCCACACTGAGGCCTCGCCCGTTCTCGCGCACCTCTCCGTGCGCCCAGCGGCACCACGTTCAGGAATGCCCTTTGGAGCCACCGGACTCCCTGGACCCCGGCCCTGGCCACCGCCATCTTCACCTTCTTCACGGTTTCCTTCTGCACATGCGCAAAGGCCCGTCACGGCGGCTGAGCCGGGCCAAACCGGACGGAGGAAGCCGGAAGTGAAGAAATGTCGAAGGGTTCAACGGGGGCGGGGTCTAAATACGGAGCTGGGAAGCCAGGGGTTGGATAGAGGCTGGCAGGGATAAGCGGGAAGAAGAGGAAACCAGGCAGGTCTCGTTTACATTTCAGAATGTTGTGTCCTTTTTCTCCCCGAGCTGATATCCCAGGGATGATGGGAACTCAGAACCTCAGCAACTCAGGTTGACAGCTCAACCACCTCCCCCAGGAGCTGCACTAGTGAAATGAGCCTATCTTACTCTCTTCTCTGGCTGCTTGCTTTCCTCTCCTTCACGGGCACTTCCTTCCATCCCCAAACGTGATCATTCCTCAAATTCCGTTGGTCTTGCTTGTTCTGTTCTCCAAATCGGTTGATCTTCACTCAGATGCTAGTGCAACTCACACGTCGGCCCTGAATTGGCGGCTCCTTAGTTTCAGTCCGTGTTTCCATCTGCATGTCTCAGTCACCTCAACCCAACAAATGTAAAATTAAGCCTATCACAAGAGGCAGCTCCCCAGAGACAGCTTAAAGTCCCAGAGTTGGTAGGACTTGAATAAAACAAATTTCAAACCGGCCCATAATGAACAAACTCTAACTCACCAGAAGAATTGGAGACATTATGTTTGCCTATGAATGTTTTCACTTGGGATTTGAATAACTTACACATTATAAATATGCATGTATTTCCAGTGACTTTTCAGGTGACCACAGTTTGGGAGCAGAACCTATTATTATAAACATTTCTCAAGTATATATCAGGGCAATAAAGATGGATATAAGCAGGGAGTTGTGGCTCACCCCTATAATCCTAACGCTTTGGGAGACCTAGGTTGGAGAATGACTTGAGACCAGGAGTTTGAGACCAGCCTGGGAGATATAGTGAGACTTCGTCTCTTTTTTTTTAAAGTTATAAAAATTAAAAGTAAATAAATACGGATATATACTACTTAATATGTAAATTTTTGGGAGGACTATACAACAACTTGCTGTCTTGTAAATGAGTATCACTAGTTGATGTTCAGAATAATTGGACAACATCTACATTCAACCAATAGCAAACCCTGATCTAATTACGGTCAAGAAACAGAGTTGATCTAATTTATTTTTATTGAGATCTTATTCACATGCCATAAATTGACCCTTTTAGGCCGGGCATGGTGGCTCATGCCTGTAGTCCCACCACTTTGGGAGGCTGAGGCGGGAAGATTACTTGCAGCCAAAAGCTCAAGACCAGCCTGGCCAACACAGCCAAACAACATCTCTACTAAAAAATACAAAAATTAGCTGGGCGGCCGGGCGTGGTGGCTCACGCCTGTAATCCAAGCACTTTGGAGGCCAAGACGGGTGGATCACCTGAGGTCAGGAGTTC
>NW_016107386.1:3545328-3573270 GCF_001604975.1 Cebus imitator | reverse complement strand
GGGAGGCTGAGGTAGGAGAATCACCTGAACACAGGAGACAGAGGTTGCAATGAGCTGAGATCACGCCACTGTACTCCAGCCTGGGCAACAGAGCAAGACTCTGTCTCAAAAAAAAAAAAAAAAAGTCACCCTTTTAAAGTGTACAATAAAGTAATTTTTAGTACATTTACAAAGTTGTGCGATCATCATCACTATCTAATTCTAAAACATTTTTATTGCTTCCCAAAAAAAACCATACACATTAGCACATTACCCCTACTTCTACCTGCTGGCAACCACTAATTTACTTTGTTTCAATGGATTTGCCTATTCAGGGTAGTTAATATAAATGGATCATGTAATATGTGGCCTTCTGTGTCCATTTTCTTTCACTTAGGATTATGTTTTCAAAGTTTGTCTGTGTTGTAGCACATATCAGTATGTCATTCCTTTTTTGGGTGTGTAATATTTCATTATATGAATGTACAGTACAGCATTTTATTTATACACTTATCAGTTAATGGACATTTGAGTTGGTTTTGCTTTTTTGGATATTGCGAATAATGCTGCTATGAACATTTTTGTATACGTTTTTGTCTGGATATACGTTTTCTATCCTTTTGGTTATATGCCTAGGAGTAGAATTGCTGGGTCACAGGGTAACTCTATGGTTTAACTTTCTGAAGAACTGCCAAATTGTTTTTCAAAGCAGCTGTGACATGTTCCATCCCCACTAGCAGTGTGTGAGGGTTCCAGTTTCTCCACATCTTTATCAACACCTGTTATTGTCTTTTTTTATTATTGCCATGTGAGTGCCAGTGAATGGTACTTCATTGCAGTTTTCATTTGCAGTACCCTGATGACTAATAATGTTGAGCATCTTTCCATGTGCTTATTGGCCGTGGTATATCTTCTTTGGAGGAATGTCTATTCAAACCGTTTGTTCATTTTTAAATTGGTTTGTCTTTTTATTGTTGACTTGTAAGAGTTTTTTATGTATTCTAGATACAATTTCCTGATCAGGTACACAATTGTAAATATTTTCTCTGACTCTGTAGGTTTTTCTTACTTTCTTACAGTGTCATTTGGAACCCTGTGTTTATCATGAAAGGATGTTGGAGTTTGTCAAAAGCTTTTTCTGTGTCTGTTGAGATGATCATGTAGGGTTTTTTTTTCTTTTACTAATATATTGTATTATGTTGATTATAAATGATCAATAAAATATTGATCACTACAATGTGTGTTATATTGATCATTTTTAGATGTTGAACTGACCTTGCATTCCTGGAATAAATCCACTTGATCATGGTATTTAATTATTTGTATATGACGTTAGACTCAGTTTGCTAGTGTTCTGTTAGGATTTTTGCATCTATATTCATAAGAAATACTGGTTTATAGTTTTCTTGTGATGTCTTTGTCTTGTTTTGATATCACAATAATGCTAGCCTCATAGAATGAATTCAGACATGTTCTGTTTTTTGAAAGAGTTTATGAAGGATTGGTGTTAATTTTTTTTTTTTTTTGAGACAGTGTTTTGCTCTTGTTGCCCGGGCTAGAGTGCAATGGTGCTATCTCACGTCACTGCAACCTCCGCCTCCCAGGTTCAAGTGATTCTCCTGCCCCAGCCTCCCAAGTAGCTGGGACTACAGGCATGCGCCACCACGCCCAGTTAATTTTGTATTTTTAGTAGAGATGGGGTTTCACCATATTGGTTGAACTCCTGACCTCAAATAATCCACCCACCTTAGCCTCCCAAAGTGCTGGGATTACAGGTGTGAGCAGCATGCCCGGCCCAGTGTTAATTTTTAAAAGATGTTTGGTGAACATCAGTGAATCCATCTGGTCTTGAGCTTTTCTTTTTCTTTTTCTTTTTCTTTTGAGACGAAGTCTTGCTCTGTTGCCCAGGCTGCAGTGCAGTGGCATGATCTCAGCTCACTGTGGCTTCCACCTCCTGGGTTCAAGCAAGTCTCCTGCCTCAGCCTTCAGAGTAGCCGGGACTACAGACGTGCACCACCATGCCTGGCTAATTTTTGTATTTTTGGTAGCGATGGGGGTTTCACCATGTTGGCCAGGCTGGTCTCGAACTTCTGACCTCAAGTGATTTACCCACCTCGGCCTCCCAAAGTGCTGGGATTACAGGTATAAGCCACTATGCCTGGCCTTTTCTTTTCTTTTGAGACAAGGCCTAACTCTGTCTCAAATCGCTAGAGTGCAGTGGTATGATCGTGGTGGGCTGCAACCTCTACAGCTGGGCTCAAGTGACCCTCCCACTTCAGCTTCCCGAATAGCTGGGACTGCAGGCGTGCCACCATATCTGCTAGTTTTTGTTTTTGTTTTTGTTTTTGGCTGGTGGGATTTGGTAGAGACTGAGTTTCGCCATGCTGCCCAGTGTGGTCGCAACCTTCTGGGCTCAAGTGATTTGCTCGCCTCAGCCTCCCAAAGTGTTGGGAGTAAGCCACTGTGCCCAATTTCTGGGCTTTTCTTCATGGGATGTTTTTGATTCCTAATTCAATCTCTTGTTACAGGTCTATTCATATTTTCTATTTCTTCTTGAATCAGCTATTATAACTCGAGCCTTTCTAGGAATTTGGCCATTTCATCTAGGTTCTCTAATTTTTTGACATACAATTGTTCATAATATGTCCTTATACGCCTTTTGTTTGGGGTAATATCCCTGTTTCATTCTTGATTTTAGTTCTTTGAATCTTCTTGATCTTAATTTATTTTTTTATTTTTAGTAAGACAGCGTCTTGCTGTGTCATCCAGGCTGGAGTGCAGTGGCATGATCATGGCTCACTGCAGCCTCCACCTTCCAGGCTTAAACAATCCTCCCACCTTTCCCACCTCAGCCTCCCTAGTAGCTGGGACTACAGGCATGCACCACCACACCAGGCTAATTTTTAAAAATTTTTGTAGAGACGAGGTCTTGCTACATTGCCCAGGCTGGTCTGGAACACCCAGGCTCAAGTGATCCTCCTGCCTCAGCCTCAAAAAGTCCTGGGATTACAGGCATGAGCCACAATGCCTGGCCTAATTTATTTTTAATTCCCAAGGTTATGAATCAATACATTCTTGTAAAAATTCAAACATTCAGCCTGGGCAACATGGTGAAACCCTGTCTCTACAGAAAAAAAAAAAAAAAAATTAGCCAGGTGGCATGTGCCTGTAGTCCCAGCTACTTGGGAGGCTGTGGTAGGTGGATTGCTTGAGCTGGGAAGGTGGAAGTTGCAGTGAACTGAGATTGCACCACTGCACTCCAGCCTGGGTGACAGAATAAGACTCTATCAAAAAAAAAAATTCAAACACTGCAGACAAAATGAAAGCCTTGATTGTCACCTAGAGCCTCAAACCCTTCCACAGAGGTAGCCCTATTATTGGTTTGATGTAGCATGGTTACTATGTAGCATAATTACGTAGTTAAGCCAGTGCATTCATTTCTGTTGCAGCACAACAAATTGCTATAAATTTTGCAGCCCAAAATACCAATTTATTTTCTCACATATTCCATGAGTCCAGGTACTGGTTGGCTGAGTCCTCAGCTCAGGGTCTTTTCAGGCTGACCTCAAAGTGTTGGCTGGGTTGGTGATCTCATCTGAGGATCTGTGTGTGTCCTTTCCCAAGTTCAGTGGTTGTTGCCAGAATTCAGTTACTTGCATTTGTAGGATTAAGGTGCCCACTTTCTTGTTGACTGTCACCCATGAGCCTTTCTCAGCTCCTAGAGTCCACCTGCCATTTCCTGCCATATGGCAGTTTGCTCCTTCAAGGCAAATGGGACAGCTGTGCTGTGGTTTCAAATCTCTTAGATTCTGTCTCTGACCTCTAGCCCCGATTTAAAGGGCTAGAGTGATAAGATTAAGCCCACCAGGATAAATCATCTCCTTTTTGATTACCTTAAAGTTAATTGGTTAGGGGCTACAATTACATCTTTGTCATGTAAGCTAACCTAATTACAGGAGTGACACTCTATCATATTCGCAGTCGTGTTTTCTTTTAAGGGGATAAATGTATACAAAATTGTGTACACCATAGGGTACAAATCTTGGGATACATCTTAGAAATGGGCCTCTCACAGCCAGTCAGAAGAACTGTCCAAGTAAGCAAGAGGTAATTAATAGGGCCTTTTATAATCAATATAGATATAAACAATCTATATTGATTGTAAAATCAATTTGATTTTTCTGCCTATATAATCATTTCTCCTACTTGAATATATGCTTGCCATGAAACCAATGTTACCAATAGAGGTAATCAATATGGCCTTTTATAATTGTTTTAATCTACATTGGTGATATAGGCAGAAAAGTCAAATGATGCTAAACAAAAGAAAACTGTCCTTGATTTTGGAAGAATTCAACTTGCTGTATATCTTTTGCCTAGGCCTTCAGGCAGCCTTTGCCCTACATCTACCAATGTGATCATTGCTTTTCCTTCTGACTTCCTTTTTTTTTTTCTTTGATCCGAACGCATCCTTCTGACTTCTTTAGGTGGGTCAAGAGTTTGCTTTTCTCCCTATTCACGAGTGTAAAGTTTAATGCCTAACTGAACTTGCTTCCTTCTTTGACTCGTGTGTAGACGTGGGCACACTGGGGCAGCGTTTTTTTGTGTTTTGCTCTACCAGATGATCATCCCTATTCTGTGGGACGAGTGTCTAGCCCCATTTGCTCGGGAGTGGAGCCTAGGATGCAGAGCTGCATGTTACCATTAGGAAGCGCTCCCTCAAGGCCTCGGCTCCGCGTTCTTTGTGTTTCTGGACCGCTCTCTCTCGCAGCTCATCTCTATGATTTCCGTTGTGTGTGTGTGTGTGTGTGTGTGTGTGTGTGTGTGTGTGTGTTTTTTGTCCGGAATAGGCGGGGCTTCCGGTTCCGGTGGGGGCCGTCCCTGGCGGCGGAGATGGCGGCGACAGTGGCGGAGGCCGCGGCGTCTGGCTCTGGAGAGCCCCGGGAGGAGGCCGGAGCCCTCGGCCCCGCCTGGGATGAATCCCAGTTGCGCAGTTATAGCTTCCCGACTAGGCCCATACCACGTCTGAGTCAGAGCGACCCCCGGGCCGAGGAGCTTATTGAGAATGAGGTGGGGGGCGGGGTCGTGTCTAAAGGGAGTTGAGGAAGGTATCCAGTTGAGAAGTCAGAGGCGAATGGTGAAAGAGATGGGAGACTGGAGGGCCTCTAGACTAGGGCCTGTGGGAAGGTGGAAAGAAAGGCGAGGAGATATGGAACTTGAGGGGTTCATGCTAATTAACGGAAGAAACTATTCTAAAGTTGAGAAGTAGATGGGGTCTAGGAGGCGAACCCACCGGCTCCTTGGCATTACTTCATTTGGTGTTTTTCACCTCGTGTTTTCATTTAGGAGCCTGTGGTGCTGACCGACACCAATCTTGTGTATCCTGCCTTGAAATGGGATCTTGAATACCTGCAAGAGAATATTGGCAATGGAGACTTCTCTGTGTACAGTGCCAGCACCCACAAGTTCTTGTACTATGATGAGAAGAAGATGGCTAATTTCCAGAACTTTAAGCCGAGGTCCAACAGGGAAGAAATGAAATTTCATGAGTTTGTTGAGAAACTGCAGGATATACAGCAGCGAGGAGGGGAAGAGAGGTAAACTCCCAAATCGTAGTTTTCTGTTGGATTTAGGGCACTCATTTTCCTTTCCTATACGTGTTTGAAGGTGTGGCAGAATTGGGTGAAGTAGAGATTGGCCTCTCCCATCTCTGGATTCCTACTGAAGGAGAAGTCTGGTCTTCAAGCCTTTAAGGGATTTGAGTTCTTCGTCGTTCTTGGTGCTACAGCCAGCTAGTTCTGTAGCTTGAGGGATGAGGGAATGATTAAACTTGAGCTATGAGTCTCTGGTTTCTCATCTTCTTCCTCATAAAGTGAGAGTTGCCTAGAAGGGTCAGGCAGGTGAATGAAAGGAGTAATATTGTCTGGGTTAAATCAGTGGTGAAGCTGAAGGCATAAGCCGTGTTCAAAGTGAGAAGTCAAGGCTGGGCGGGGTGGCTCATGCCTGTAATCCTAGCACTTTGGGAGGCCAAGGCGGGAGGATTGCTTGAGCCCAGGAGTTGTAGACCAGCCTGGGAAGCGTGGTGAGAGCTAGTCTCTACAAAATTAAAAATGAGAACAAAACCATATTGAGAAGTCATTACTTGACTGTGCTTGCTTCAGTTTTGGAGTGCAATTTTAGGGTTGTGAGATAATTCTGATTTTCAAGAGAAGTTTAAAATCAGGATTTTTATTTAAAATCTTTTGACTTTTAAATGTGAGCAATTAAATTAGATTAAAAAAAAAGTTGCAGGGGGCCAAAGAAAAATGTCTGTCACTGGATTTAGCTCAGAAAGTGCCAGTTTGTAGCCATTGTCCTTAAGTATTGTGATCACTGGGGATAGTTCAACCTCAAAAGTTGTATGGTTTGTTGTGATTTTGGAGTAAAGAAGGTCAGGATTCTCTAGCTTAGGGAAGATCAGATTAGTTTTTCCTAATGCATCAGAAACACCAGCCACACAAGAAAGTGATTCTTCCTCTCTGCTCTTATTCCTGCTTATGAGGACAGCTCTTATGTAGGTCCCAGATGATATTCGGTCCCACACTATAACACTGCCTCTGGGGAATTGCTTTCACTGAGTACTTCACGGTGAATGACCCTCTCACATTTGGTGTCCAATCCTGAGTTTCTCTCTAGTCTCTTGCTACACTCACTCCTGTTCCTGACTCCCTATCAGCAGTCTGTGGCCTAGTGAATGGATTTGAAATATCTTTTTTTCTTCTTAACATTTAGCAGTTGTCATAATGATGGGATTTTTGACCAGAAGAGTTTCCAGGATATGAACTGTGATTGATCTGTCCATGATGTCTTATATATTGGTTCAGTTCAGTTAACTCATGCATTAATTTCCTCAAATTTAACAGTGTGCGTGTGCACACTTCCATACACACACACCCAACATTGAGAAAAAGATTGATTTAAATGATGCAGTAGAGTGTGTAATTCCTTTAAATGAACATATATCCTAGAATGAGCATAAGATAGGTGACTCTTGTGGTTCTTCAGTCACTTGAAGTTTCTTGCCTCCCGTAGTGAGAGCATTTTGCTTAAGAATGAGTGTAACCTGTACTTTAGGGGTGATTAAAGAGTTTTCAAGGAAAACTCTTTAATCGATTGCAAGTTTTGCCCTATCAGCTGACTTTAGCACTGATCAGCTTCACTGTATGATTTGACAGGTTGTTGTGATTATGGGGTAAAATGTATTAGGATCCTCTGAGCTATTTTGAGCATTTACCGTTCTGGTGTAATCCTAATATTGTTTAGATTCATATTTGGGGAGTATCACTGACTCTTTCAAAGTTACTTGCATAATTTTTGTGTGAATATATATATTATTACTATCTTTGGGGAGAGGTGCATTGAGTTGAGGATTCCATGTTACTACAAAGGTAGTGTTTCTGACTTATCAAGATTTCCTATTAAGGCTGGGCATGGCAGCTCACACCTGTAATCTCAGCACTTTGGGAGGCTGAAGCTGTCAAATTACCTGAGGTCAGGAGTTCAAGACTAGCCTGGCCAACATGGTGAAACCCTGTCTCTACTAAAAATATAAAAATTAGCTGAGCATGGTGGCGCACACCTGTAGTCTCAGCTAGTTGGGAGGCTGAGGCAGGAGAATCACTTGAACCCAAGAAGCAGAGGTTGCAGTGAGCCAAGATTATACCACTGCACTCCAGCCTGGGTGATAAAGTGAAACTCTGTCTCAAAAAAAAAAAAAAAAAAAAAGATTTTCTGATTAACATTGCCTTAACATTAACAATTCTAGGCAGTGAGATACCTTTTAACTTTTTTTTTTGTGATGGCCTTGCTCTGTCACCCAGGCTGGAGTGCAGTGGTGTGATCTCAGCTCACTGCAACTTTTACCTCCCAGGCTCAACTGATCCTCCCACCTCAGCCTCCCAAGTAGCAGGGACCACAGGCTTGCACTGCAACCACCATGCCTGGCTAATTTTTTGTATTTTTGATAGAGACCAGGTTTTGCTGTGTTGTCTAGGCTGGTCTCGAACTCCTGAGCTCAGGTAATGTACCTCCCCTGGCCTCCCCAAGTGCTGGATTACAGGTGTGAGACACTGCACCTGACCCCTTTGAGCCTTTTGAAGTAATGATCTCAGGACCAGGACAGAGATGCCTTTGTCTTTTTTTCAGGTTTGCACACTTAATAAATGTCGCTTGTGGGCTTGTTCAAGTGTTTCTGGGTTTTCATATCCCTTAAGTGACTTACAACCTTCCTCAGGTATGTTAGGAGCCTGAGGCCTTTACTTAATAAGCTGTCTTCCTTACTTCAGCTATAAAAGGCTGCAACAGGCTAGGTGGCGGAATTAGCTAAGATAAACTAGGCTTCAAACCAGAGTTCAGAAGCTAGAAACAACAGAGGCTTATTTATCACTGCATGTTCATCATGGTTAACGTCATATTGTTCTTTATATCATCTTATTCGCTCTGGCACTCACATTGCCCTAGCGGCTACTATCTGGAACTTTTGGGTTGCTGTGGCAGAGGGAAAGAGATGTGGTAGTGTGGACTGGTTGGCTCTTAAGTTACAGTTGGAAACAACACATCTGTGGACATTTCCTTGGCCAGAGCAGGTTAAATAAGCCTCTCTTCAAGGGGATGTGAAAGAAAACTCCCACACTGAAGGAACCACCTCTTGGTGAACAGTAATACAATTTACCACAGTGGTCATCAAGGGCCAGAGGAGATGTCTGAGGCTCTGCGGGTCTCTGGAGTAAGACTGAAGACTGATTCATCATTCTAGGTTCTATGGATAGGCTTTTAGGAATCTGAAATTGTGTGAAAGTTCTCTATGTATATGCATTTTTATGGGGAACCTCTGTGGATTCTTTTTATTTATTTGTGTATTCATTTTTTGACATGGAGTCTTGCTCTAGTCACCTAGACTGGAGTGCAGTGGTGTGATCCCGGCTCACTGCAACCTCTGCCTCCCAAATTCAAGTGATTCTCCTATTTCAGCCTCCTGAGTAGCTGGGACTTCTCGAGACTTTTTTTTTCTTTTTTAGTTTTAGTTTTCATTCCACCCTCCTACTCCTTGTATTCGTAAAAGAGTCATTCTGTGACCCAGAAAAGGTTAAGCATCACTTCCTTAAAGAAAAAGTTTGGGGGGCAGATGCGATGTCTCACACCTATAATCTCAGCACTTTGGGAGGCAGAAGCAGGGGGATTGCTTGAGCCCAAGAGTTTGAGACCAACCTGGGCAACATAGTGAGAGCCTGTTTTTTAACAAAAAGAAATAATAAATTAAAAAGTTTGGTGTTGAGCAGAACTCAGTGAAGGAAAGTAAGAATTCAGTTCCATAAGAATCTATGTTGGGTGAGGTTTGCATGACTACATCTGTTCTCTGTGGGAGATGCTGGTATGGATTTGGGTTTGTATTTTCAGATGTGGGGAGGCCATGCCAAGGGCTGTGTGTACATGCACTAATACGATTTTCTTCTTGGGAAACATAGGTTGTATCTGCAGCAAACACTCAATGACACTGTGGGCAGGAAGATTGTCATGGACTTCCTGGGTTTTAACTGGAACTGGATTAATAAGCAACAGGGAAAGCGTGGCTGGGGACAGCTGACCTCTAACCTGCTGCTCATCGGCATGGAAGGTAAGAAATCTTTCAAAAGCAGCATGGCTTGGAGTCATATGAACCTGATTTCTTTTTTTTTTTTTTTTTTCCCGGAGACAGTGTCTCGCTCTGTCACCCAGGCTGGAGTGCAATGGTGTGATCTTGGCTCACTGCAACCTCCGCCTCCTGGGTTCAAGCGATTCTCCTGCCTCAGCTCCCTAAGTAGCTGGGATTACAGGTGCGTGCCATCATGGCCGGCTCATTTTTGTATTTTTTAGTAGTAATGGGGGTTTCACCATGTTGCTCATCTGGGTTTCAAACTCTTGACCTTGTGATCCACCCGCCGTGGCCTCCCAAAGTCCTGGGATTACAGGCGTGAGCATCCACACCCAGCCCTGAACCTCATGTCTAATCCTGTCTCCACCACTTACTAGCTCCATGACTTTGAACAAGCCACTTCACTTTCTTAAACCTCAGCCTACTCATCTGTAAAAGAAACATAATAGAGCCAGGCATGGTAGCTCATGCCTGTAATCCCACCACTTTGGGAGGCCAAGGCAGGAGCATTGCTTGAGGCCAGGAGTTTGAGACGGCAATGAACTATGATTGCACCACTGCACTGCAGCCTGGGTGACAGAGTGAGACCCTGTGTTTTTTTTTAAAAAAGAGAAAGAAATGAAACATGATAATGTCTTCTAAATAGTTGTGAAGATTAAATGAAATAATGTATGTTGAGTCTTTAAGCTAATTTCATGTATTCTAAAATGTGCCCTTTTCCTCTCCTCAGCTGGTATGTACGTGCATATGCTGAGATATTAGGAACCTCTCTGAATTACAGTCATGTGACGCGTAATGACAGGGATACGTTCTGAGAAATGTATTGTTAGGTGACTTTGTCGTTGTGCAACATCGTGTAGTTACGCAAACCTAGATCGTGTAGCCTGCTGTACACCTAGGCTAAATGGTGTTAGCATTTTTCTGTACTGAATATTGTAGGTAGCTATAACACAATGGTAAGTATTTGTGTATCTAAATGTAGCTAAATAGAGAAAAGATATAGTAAAAATATGGTATCAAATACTGCAGGAAAAAGGTGACAAAATAAAAAAATATTATAAGGATAAAAAATGATACTTTGGGAATTTTTTTACTGCCAAAAAAAGTTAAAAAATGGTATACCTGTACAGGGCTGCTCCATTATTATCTTATGGGAGCACTGTTGTAGATGCAGTCTGTTGTTGACCAAAATGTTACTATGTGGCGCATGACTGTACCACTTGTCTCTACTAGATCTGTTTGTATTCAGAAAATTTTTATCCCAGTAAAAGAAGGGAAACTTATTTTTTAATATGAATTCAACTTTATCTTTTAAATAGATAATACATTCATGGAGTTTAAATTCAAACGGTGTAAATAGGTATGTAGTGATAAATATTAATTTCTCTTCCACCCCTGTCTCTCAGCCTTTCAGTTTCCTCCCTGGAAATACCTCTTCCCTGGAGGTATTGCATATTATTAGTTACTGTGCTTTCTGCTAGAGAAATTTATGCATACACTAATAAATATGTGAATGTTTTTTTGTTTTTGTTTTTTTTTTTTCCTTTTGAATGAAAGGAGAGGCCTTTAAACTCCAGTCAGGAGAATGAGAGCTATTTATGAGGCAGGGTCATTGTTTCATTCTTATTTTTATTTCTGGCAGTAGCTCAGTGCCAGGCCCGTGGTAGGTACTTAGTAAAGGGTGAATAACCTGGGTTGAACAAGGAAGCAGAGATGTTACTTATTGTCACTGAGCTCCTTGCTTTCTTCTCGTTTGATTGTCCATTCTTCAGATTTGGATCTTTTGCTGCTGGTACTAATAAAGATTTTCAGCCATATGGCTTGTGAATTAACACTTACCTGCCTCTTTATTTATTTATCTTTTATTGAGACAGTGTTTTTCTCTGTCATCCAGGCTGGAGTGCAGTGGCATGATCAGGGCTCACTGCAGGCTTAACCTCCCAGTCTCAAATGATCCTCTCACTTCAGCCTTCCAGGTAGCTGGGACTATGGGTGTAAGCCACCATTCCTGGCTAATTCTTAAAATATCTTTCTGTAGAGATGGGGGTCTCCCTATTTTGCCTAGAGTAGTCTTGAACTCCTGGGCTCAAGTGATTCTCCCACCTTGGCCTCCTAAAGTGTTGGGATTACAGATGTGAACCACTGTGGCTGGTCTTACCTGCCCCTTTGAAACCAACTGTTGGTTGACCTGCCAAGAAAGAGCCAGTTCTGATTTACTTGACTCTTAAGTCTTTCCGTTGCTGCATTTTCTGTGATAGGGTGCTTGGAAGTGGTTCCCTCAGGTAGAGATGAGAGAACAGCTCTCCTTTGAGGATGCATATGGTCTCTCATCACTTAAGAAGGCATCTGTCTTGGCATACCTAGACAGAGCTGTGGAATATTTTCTAAATTCCATGCCCTGCAAAAGCGTGTGTTCAACTCATGGACTGTGCAAAGGCCAAACAACAGACATGGTCCTAGTTATAAAGGAGTAGATGGAACGTACACTAGGGCACAACTAATTCAAGGTCGCATTTAAAATAATGTGCCACAGGGCATGGTGGCTCACATCTGTAATCCCAGCACTTTGGGAGGCCGAGTCAGGTGGATCAGCTGAGGTCAGGAGTTCGAGACCAGCCTGGCCAACACGGTGAAACCCCATCCCTACTAAAAAAATACAAAAATTAGCCGGGCATGGTGGTGGGCACCTGGAGTCCCAGCTACTCGGGAGGCTGACACAGGAGAGTTGCTTGAACCTGGGAGATGGAGGTAGCAGTGAGCCGAGATCGCACCACTGCACTCCAGCCTGGGCAACAAAGAGCAAAACTTCGTCTCAAAAAATAATAATAATAGTAAAATAATTTGCCAGATTTAAATTATACAACACTTTTCAGTCATCTGATATTCTTCCCTCCAACGAAAATCACTTTTACCAGTGAGCCCCATGTTGCTCTAAGAAGTGTTGTCTTGGCTGGATGTGGTGGCTCACGCCTGTAATCCTAACACTTTGGGAGCCTGAGGCGGACAGTTTGCTTGAGTCCAGGAGTTTGAGACCAGCCTGGGCAACATGGCAAAACCCTGTCTCTTTTAAAAAAAAAAAAAAAAAAAAAAAAAAAACCATTTTTTTTAAAAAAAAAAAAAAAAAAAAAAAAAAAAAATTATTGCATCCCTTAGGTGTATTGAAGTGGGAGGAAAGGTTGAGAATCTTTGAGTTCCACAGGGCTACCCAAAGTAAATACAGAGCTACCTAATCATGCAACTTAGAATGGCTGGTTAACTCCTCGTGTATATGTTGTTCATACCAGTCATTTCTGTTTTGCTTCCCTTGAATTCTTGCAGTGGTCAAGAAGAGTACACATATACACAGTTGATTACCCTACCAGATTTTCGAGTATCATTTTGATATGCTGTTGCTTCCAGTAAGAGCAGCAGCCTTCATTTAGGAAAGTTGACTTAGCTAGCTGATAGTGGACCCTTAACCATTGACGTTTGCTAGATTTATTACTATACAAGTGTAACATCTCATTTTCTGAGAGTTGTAATTGGAATTTCCCTGATTTCTGCTTAAATTTTGATTTGGAACTCTTAGCTGGGAAGGCAGGCTGGGTTTTTGCACTGGGTCCTGTATTCCAGCTTGTGCAGTAGAATCACTGTTCTGCATAAAAAAATGCCTTTCTTCTTACAGGAAATGTGACTCCTGCTCACTATGATGAGCAGCAGAACTTTTTTGCTCAGATAAAAGGCCACAAGCGATGCATCTTATTCCCTCCGGATCAGTTTGAGTGCCTCTACCCATACCCTGTTCATCATCCGTGTGACAGACAGAGCCAGGTGAGCTTGTGTGGTCTGAGAAGGATATAGAACTCTAGATTGTAGGAATGCCTGTGCTGGAATATCTTTCCCCTTCCCCGTAGTGATAGGCCAGGTTTGGATTATAGGCTGGTCTTGCCTTAACACACCAAGAAGATAATTTCAGTGTAGCTTACATATCCAGGCTCCCTGGAGTGGCCAGCGAATGTTTTTGAGTATAGCTAACCCCACAGAGTTAATTCTCAAGCCAGACCCTGTCATTGATGCTGATGACTCTGGTTACTCTGTTTGATTGGCTTATAAGTTCATGGAACAAAATGTTTCCATTGGATTTAATCATTGTTTGCTTTTGTCATGGATACTGTTTCTTTTTGATATGGAAAGGGTGAATAAAACTGAGCTATATCGTTTAATATATTTCCTGGATTTATGTGAGGTATGTGATTGACTGTGGCCAGCCAGAATTATCCTTTCCTTTCTTCAGAAAGCGGTCTAGCTACTTCATGTAGGAGTCTTTACTGGTTAGAATATGTTTTTGGGAGAAAGTTTCTGAAGGTTTGCGTGGAGGATAATTCCTTATATCCTTGGACTGTGGGGTAGGTCCTCCGACCTCAGGAGCACTGAAGGCCTAGAATTCTTTATCATTTAACATTCAAACGTGGACTGTCTTACATTGTTCTCTCTCAGAGTTTAATGTGCATTATATCTTCTGCTGGATATAAATTCTAAAGACTTTTTAAAGGCATTGTTTTGTTTGTTGATTTTTACTACCAAACTGGCACATAATAGTTTTACTGGTAAAGATTTGGTGATTGACTGATAATTTTTTTTCTTTCTCTTGAACCTCTTAGGTGGACTTTGACAATCCTGACTACGAGAGGTTCCCTAATTTCCAAAATGTCGTTGGTTACGAAACAGTGGTTGGCCCTGGTGATGTTCTTTACATCCCAATGTACTGGTGAGAAGGGGGATAGGGCTGGGGGCTTCTTGGGAGCCTTCTTTTCCGTTCCCTGGAAAGCCTTGTCTGTGTCCCTTCTGAGTTATGGCAAGATTGGTTTTATGTGATCTATAGAAATGTTGGCATATCCAGATGTGAGCGTACTGAACTGGTGGGAGTGGGGGACGAATGATAGCCCCTGTCTCTAGAACAGGACGACAATTCTTCAAGTCCTGAGAGATTCCAGATGTTTGAGCCTAGAGAAACTATTCTCGATTCTTTGGTATTTAGAGACTGAACACCACTATCTCTAATCCCATCGTGTGTTTTTTCACAGGATGAGTGTAAAGATACTATCTTCATTATCTTCCTTAACTGGCCTCTACCTAGTTTTTCAGCCCCCCAAGCCCCACTACCCCAAAAGTATCAGTAGTAAACAGGGGCCTGTTTGTTTTCTTGCAGGTGGCATCATATAGAGTCATTACTAAATGGGGGAATTACCATCACTGTGAACTTCTGGTATAAGGTGAATACGATTTGCTTTTTTGTTTTTTTTCCAGACGGTCTTGGGTGAGGTAGGTATAATAAATGATTTTGAATGGGATGGTTGACTATCCCTGGAAGTGATTCCCAGGTGTCTGGGGAGATGAAGAGGGATAGGATTAAATTGGGTTTCTTTCTTTTTTTTTTTTTTTTTTTTTTTTTTTCTTTTTTTGATACATTTTTTGAGACGGAGTCTTGCTCTGTCTCCCAGGCTGGAGTGCAGTGGCGCAATCTTGGCTTACTGCAACTTCTGCCTCCTGGGTTCAAGTGATTCTCCTGCCTCAGCCTCCTGAGTAGCTGGGATCACAGGCACACTCCACCATGCCTGGCTCATTTTTGTATTTTTAGAAGAAAGGGGTTTCACCATGTTGGCCAGGCTTTTCTGGAACTCCTGACCTCAAGTGATCCACCCACCTTGGCCTCCCAAAGTGCTGGGATTACAGGTGTGAGCTACTGCACCCAGCAATAATCGGGTTTCTTAGAAGGGAGGATGGTACTAAGAACAGTAGAGTTACACTGGTGCCTGCTGCTAAAGGCATTTCCTGAGCTACTGCTTCCTTTGTAGGGGGCTCCTACCCCTAAGAGAATTGAATATCCTCTCAAAGCTCATCAGAAAGTGGCCATAATGAGAAACATTGAGAAGATGCTTGGAGAGGCCTTGGGAAACCCACAAGAGGTATGTGACTGTCCCAAAGTGGCACTCCTGTGGCTCAGTGGGTGGGTTGGCTAGGGAAAGTCAGGATTGGAGTGACATTGTTTATAATAGCTTTTGTATTTCAGTATCTGTGTCCTCTCTCTCCATAGAGGTTATGGGTATGTTCAGAAAAATTCTTGTTTTCTAGTGATAGCTGGGCTTGACTGGCGGATCAATTATAATTTGTTCCATGCTAGTGCTAACGTTCCCCATGGGGCTTGTGTGCCATCTGGGGGCTCCCTGAGGGGATTCTTCTGGAGCAGGAAGCGAGCACTAAAGCATCTCCTTGCACTCTCCCAGCTGTGCCAGGCTGCTGTAGGTAGTGTTGAGACCTGCTTCCCACACAGGTGTGCCAGTGGCCCATTGGGTACATGGGGGAGGTATTCGTAGGGCTCTTACCTCCTTCTTGTGGATAACCTCAGCACCCATAGATACCTATGGTATTAGGAGACAGCATCAGCCCCAATTGCTGGTGATCGTTTTTTGAGGATATGGAGGCAGTTAACATTCTGGAAAAACATGCAGACACTCTTGGGTGTTTGGGAATTTTTAGCTCCTCTACCATGTCTGTCAGTTTGGGGCTGACTTCAGTAAGAGACAGGGTGTTGTGAGAGGGAGGAATAGTACAAGATGGACCCATGAGGAGAGAGCTATGTCCCAGAATACTGGGTTGACCTTCAGTAAGATGGGTGATTAAAGGATTCACAAGGTTGTATGAAAACATTGTCCCTGCTGTTGGCTAGACATCTGATGTCTCCAGACACACCCTGTCCAACTCCAGGGCCAGGGAACAGGCAGTTCTGATGGGCTCCTCATGTCTCTTTACAGGTGGGGCCCTTGTTGAACACAATGATCAAGGGCCGATACAACTAGCCTGCCAGGAGTCAAGGCCTCCTGCCAGGTGACTGCTATCCCGTCCACACCGCTTCATTGATGAGGACAGGAGACTCCAAGCGCTAGTATTGCACGCTGCACTTAATGGACTGGACTCTTGCCATGGCCTAGGAGGCAGGTGTTTGGGGCGAGGCAGGGCAGTTGGCACTCCACCCCTATTTGGAGGGACTTCATACCCTTGCCTCTTGTGCCCCAGCACCTTCTCTCTCTGCCCCCCGCCTAAAGTCCTGCATTCGGTGTGTGGAGTCGCAGCTTTTGGTTGTCATCATGTCTGTGTATATGTTAGTCTGTCAACCTCGGAATGTGTGTGCGTGTGTGTGCATGCACACGCATGTATGTATCTGTTCCCTGTTCCTTCTGGGTCAGGATGTCACTTCTGGCTCTCAGCCCTATCTCCTGCAACCTCAGTGCCTCAGCCTGAGAGAGAGAGGAGATTCTCTTGGACCCCCACTGCATCTGGGCTGCAGGGCCAGAGCTAGTCTGACCATTAGGGCAGTCTGCCTCCTGACAGTTTTTGCATAATCAAGCTCTAGGTAGTATGGGAATGGCTACTGGGACTCTAATGGGGTGAATGAGAGGGGAGGCTTGCCTTTGAGAGCCTGGATAGCCTGTGAGAGAGAGGATGTAGATAGGGTTCCAACTGGGACCTAGAAGCTCAAGCCATACATAAAAGGACCTTGGGACATAAGAGCCAATGATTTTGCATAAGTTACAAATTACAGACACATACAATTTCTCTCTTTCAGCACCAGCTCTTGCCCCTATGGTGGGTACCAAGGGAGTTCTCCTAGCTGTGGCTTCTCTGGGTTCTAGGGGGTGCAGGCCTGTGTGCGTGTGTGTGTGTGTGTGTGTGTGTGTGTGTGTGTGTGTGTGTCTAGGTTCTAGGGAGTGCAGGCCTATGTGTGTGTGTGTCTAGGTTCTAGGGGGTGCAAACCTGTGTGTGTGTGTGTGTGTGTTCATATGTGTATGTATCCACACTGGCCTGCCTAGGGGTACAAGCATGTGTGTGTGTATGTGTATGTGTGTGTGTGTGTGTGTGTGTATCCACACTGGCCAGCCTCCCTACTGACCAAGGTTCTCCCACTGTTTACCTTTTCCAGTGGGATAGTACAGTGTGAGCCCCCAGGAAGTACTGCTTGACTTATCCTAAGCTTTTACACTTGGATTTTAGCCATCATATGTTGGCCAGGTCTCACTGCAGCCTGTCCGAGGCTGACTGGCTAGAGCCTCCAGGCCCTACAGTGCTCCCTGCCCAGGCCATATCCTTTACTCCTGCTGAGCTTCCTGGCCGAACAGTGAAATGGGGTCAAGCCCAGGCAGCTCACTCACTACCTGTGATCCACCTCAGGGCACGGGCAAACACATACCTTGCCTCTTAAAGCCAGCGCCTCTGCCAGACCCCATTTAATGTGCCACAACACCCTCAATAGTCAGGGCATCTGGCAGAGCATGGAAGTCGAATTTCCTTTTCTGTTACGAGCTTCTCATGGGTACCCTCTCAGGGCCGCAGCTTACAGGTGGGCAGCTGTGATTGTACAACTTGAAGGGCCACCATTCACATCTGTTCAGTAGGAGTGGGGCCCCTGGGATTGGGCATTATGGTGGCCCTGTGTCTCCTCACCTCTCTTCCCGTCTTCATCCCCTTCTCTCTGGAAGGGAAGAAGAGTTGGAAGTTCTCCGGTTTTATTTTCTTTTGCCAAAGGTTTACTTCCAGCATCTGAGCTCTGGCTCTCACCCCGAAGCTCAGTTTATAGTGCACTGATGGACTGAGAGGATGTGTTTGTATGCGTTTGCATGCCTGAGTTTGTTTTTTGAGGGGCGTTTATTTTTGGTACCTCATTCTGGGGTTCTCTGATGCAGTGTGGATGTGAAGACATGGTACCTTCTGAAGTGTAGCTCTTTCAAATATAGTCAATGCTGGGAAATGTGATTGTAGTGATCTCTATCCCTCTACTTCTTTTGGGAAAGAGGGGTGCAGCAAAGAAAACAAGGCAGACGGAGGATAAATTTGGCCACAGTCACACTTGGAAACACGGTAGATTATCTTCGTTCTCCTCAAGAGGTCTGCTGTATTCCTGGCTCAGCCCTCAAAGATGTGGGTGATGTGTCAAGGAGGTGTGCACTCAGCTGGCCCTCGCTGGGTTCTGTGCTGACACAGGTTTCCCCTAAGGTGGCTGAAGGGGAGGGAAGGAAAAGGCTAATCTTGGAACCTTCACAGGATTGGTCTTGATCCTTGGGTAATACAAGAGTGACCCTGATTTTTAGACACCTAATCTGTGCCTAGTGCTTTTATCTTTGTTCCTCACTATCCTGCAAGGTAGGTATTCTCACAGAGGAAGAAATGGGCTCAGAGAGATTAGGTGATGAGTTACAATCAGTTGTAACTTAGCACTGTTTCCTGCTCCTTCCTTTCCACCAAATTATGTTGATTTTCCTTCCTTACCTCCCTCCTTGCACCACAGGTTCTGTCCTCAGATACCACCGCAATGGGCAGTATCTGAAGGCAGACCCAGCCCAAGATGGTGCAGAATATATAGCTCAGGGCAAAAGCTCTCCTAGGCTCCCACTAACAACAATTTGGAAGAACTGCCTGAGAAGCCATATTATGGATTAGTGCTAGAAGCAGCTATGGGGGAACTGAGTTCTGTCTCTAATTTCATTACGTGTGTGTCCTTGAATAGGACCCATAACTCCTCCCAGCATGCTTTTGCGTCTATAGAACTGAAGCTGTAGTTCTAGATGTCACTATGAGTCTTGGTTCATGTTCAGCTGCCGCTGCTTCTCCCAAGGAAAGGATGAGGTTTTCCTCTTCAATTACCTTGTTTAGGGATGTTTAGGCTCAAATTCTCCTTGCCACAGAGGAAACATTTCTGCTGTAGTTGTTCAACCCCATCCTAGCTGGCAGTGTGGGGTACACAAATACAGCAAGGGAAGGTGGGGGTTTGGACCTGTATAGAGGTCAGCCACGTTACAGCCTGCTGTAGTCACACCAGCAGGTACAGAGAAAACTTGTGTTTTGTAAAGTCAGGTATTTGTTGGGGGGTTGGAGTTCTGGGGATGGAGGAGGGGCTGTTCTAGGCATCAGTTGAGCAGATGCCCAGGATGCCTGGGGGAGACCAGCTTCCCCTACAAATCAGAGCTCTAAATTACAAGGTTTTTACCAACGTGAACAGTTGGGGGAAGTCGTCTGCTCTCATTTGCGTAATGGTTTCTGTCACTGGTGATTAGACACAGGATGAAGGAAAAGAAATTTGACAATTAGGAATGAGCGATCATTAATCTGAATCTGTTAGGAGACAGAGAGGGGAAGGATCCTTATCAGTGGGCCAGCCCAGTGTGGGGAGACACTCCCTCCCTCTGCCCCCAGAGACTAGTCAGCTACATCTTCTTTCAGTATTGCCACAAGTGGACAGAGTTTGTATTTCTTAACAAAGACTAGGGACCCAGTCCCCAGCCTGAGATGGATATAGGAACAGACATCTTTGGGCATGAGCCAACGAAGATAGAAGTAGATGGGTATCAAGTACAAGCTATAAGGCAAAGAATAACAAAAAGTTTTGACATGTATTTGCCATTTGTGGAAAATGCTTCTGTAATAGCACCCCTGATAGCCCACCTGTGACAAGTATTTGTTAAATTCTAGCACCGCAGGGCATGAGGAAAACCTGATCCTTATCAAATCCCAGGAGCCTCTGCTTAGAGGGAGAAATTACATGAAGCAACCAGAAGGTACAAGGCCACACGTGTATATTGTGTGCCCTGTGTGGACAAGATTAGGGACTGTTGAGAGAAGAGGAAACCAGTAGAGAGCAAAGCTCTACCTCCAGGCTCCTCAAAGCCTCTGGGCTCCCCTGAGAGGGCCTCTATTCTAGGCTTCCTAGTGACGTTAATGTCTCCACAACCCCACATCAGTGCAGCTGTGGCTGTGCGGAGGGCTCAGGCCTCTGGCCCAAATGTGTGAACAGTGCTGAGGTTCAGTAATAGCATGAGTCTTCAGGTGCAGAGCAACCCACCTTGGCTCCTCCCATGTCTTTGTGTCACCTTTCACCTTCTGCTGTCCTTTCAAACTTCAAGGACAGTAAGTATACTGCTATTCGTTCCTCAGTTTTGTGACGTGAATGCAGTGAGTTCCTTAGATGAGAGGATCCCTCAAGGATGAAGGAATGGGGGTTGGTGGTTCTCTCTCTTTCGGAATGGGAACTTCCCAAAAATGGAGCTGTGTCTCATCTCAGTAGATTCCCTACCCCTGAGTCTTCCACCCTTCAAAATCTGGTACAGCGTTTAGCAAGGGCTGCAGGGACTGACTCTCAGGAACCAGTTTCACCCAGATAGGATAGATGATGAGGGGTGCCTAGAAGTAGCTCCAGGGATCCAGAGGCCTGGCCTTTCAGCTGGCATCTTACTCCCCCTTGAGACCTCCAGCTGCTTGTCCTCAACCCCCTGCACACTTCGCTGGTGTCTTCTCAAACTGCCAGCTCTGAAGGGAAGTTCCGGTGTCTCTCTCCAGAGCTGCCTGCAGTTTCCCGTATTCAGCTCCCTCTGCCTCATCTCTCCAGCAGCCTCCTCACTGAGACTCTTTCCTAAACAGTTGTCCTTCCCTTAGAAACTCTGTGGCTTCAAGTGTTTGAATAGATCTGTCTTTAGGATCCCTCTCTCTGGGGTCATCCCTGTTCATCTTAGGGCCATCTCCCTTTTTTGATTTTTGACAGCCCTGTTTATTTTGCCCATGGCTAGTCCTCTTGTTCTGTGTCTGCTATGTCTTCTTGACCTTCTGTTGTCAGCTCTGTACATCCTGGTTTAGCTTGTCTCACTCTGGTAGACCTTTCTGCTTGTCTTTAGCCGTCTCGGTTTAATCCTCATAGGTCATGGATGAATGGAGCTTTGCTGAGCACTTTGAAGGCATTTCTTGGGGGCAAAACCTCAGAAACGGGAAGTGGTGAGGCCTGGGAGCCTGTGGTCAGTGAAGCCTCTGGAGATAGGTTAGGGGAGGGCACCTAGGGAGTAGTAGAGGACCAGTTGAGGGGAGAGGTGCAGGAGTTGTTGAGACTTACTGAGAATGGGGCCGGGCCTGGGAAGCCAGTGCGGAAGAACTGAACTATCAAAAGGAGATACCAGTATCCCCTTTGCAGAGTGGTGATGGGCATCACACATGATATATGTAATGTGTTCCCTTCATGGAGGGTTTCCATCTAAATGCATCCGTGTGCCTTAGGGACCAGCAGTTCAGGGGTGATGAACTTTTTTGTGTCTCCTAATTTCTCTGAGGTGTCTTTGACTCTGTGTCACCAAATTTGCCCGGCCTCTGCATCCCAGTGCCTGCTGAAAGGGAAACAGTGTATTGTGTAGTCAGATGTCGGGAGTGGAGTGGTGGTTTTTGTTTTTTTGGTTTTTGGCTTTTTTTAGACGGAGTTTCTCTCTTACTGCCCAGGCTGGAGTGCAATGGCCCTATCGTGGCTCACTGCAACCTCTGCCTCCCAGATTCAAGCGATTGTCCTGCCTCAGCCTCCCAAGTAGCTGGGATTACAGGCATGTACCACCACACCCAGCTAATTTTTGTATTTTTAGTAGCGATGGGGTTTCTCCATGTTGGCCAGGCTGGTGTCAAACTCCCGACCTCAGGTGATCCACCCACTTCGGCCTCCCAAAGTTCTGGGATTCCAGGTGTGAGCCACCACACCCAGCCAGGAGTGGAGTTCTTAATGAGAAAGCTCTGGCAGCTGAAGAGACGAGAGGACCCAATAGTCAGCTTATACCCCGACTATCTTGACTCCACCAAGAATTTGAGTCCCTTAGCTGATTACATATATTCCCCCCACTCCTGCTTTCCCACTTAAAATCTGTTCTCTCGTATTTTGGGAAGGAGCATGTGTCCTTTAACTTTCAATGGTAAACCATCTAGCATAGTGTTTAAAGGCGTGGATTTTGGAGTCAGATATAGTTGGTTCAAATTTCTAGCCTCACTGTTTACCAGCTGGGTTTGACCTTGGTTGATTTACTTAACCTCTCTGAGCTTAGTTTTCTCAACTGTAATGACATGGGTGGAGGGGGGCATGTTGAAAATATCTACCTCGGCGTTGTTGGATTAACTGAAACAATGTGTGTAAAGCTTTAGCACAGTGCCTGGCATGCACTTAATAAATGGCTGTGGTGGTGGTGGTTATATTATGTGATTTACTCAGAAACATGGTTTTAGTGATCTCTAAACAGATTCTGTCTGTCTTAAGAAAAGCATAGGGAAAAACGAGAAACACGTGAGATAAACCGTATTGAGTTGAGGGTAGACAGAAGAGTAGTACCTAAACCCACCCTAGAGGAAGAGAAACGGAGTATCTGATGCCTCTTCTGCCTGGGCAGCCAGACTTGACTGCTGTACTCCCAGCCCAGGGCCTTGGGTGAGAAGGTTGCAGGTCTGAACTCCCCTTGCACTGTGTGAGAGGCTGTGGAGCTGAATGAATCCTCATTACACCTGGGGAAGCTGTTGTCTCCTCACACCATGAAATACAATAGTAGTCAAATCAGGCCCCCCTTGATTCAATTTTAGTCCATGCCTTTCCATGTATTTAAATTATAAGTGTTGGCCTGGTGTGATGGCTCACACCTGTAATCTCAGCACTTCAGGAGGCTGAGGCAGGAGGATTGTTTGAGCCCAGGAGTTTGAGACCAGCCTAGGCAGTGTAGTGAGACCCCTATCTCTTAATTTTTTTTAAATAATTTTTCAAAAATTACAATTTGGGCCAGATATGGTGGCTCACACCTGTAATCCCAGCACTTGGGGAGGCTGAGGTGGGTGGATCACTTGACGTCAGGAGCTTGAGACCAGCCTGGCCAACATGGTGAAACCCCATCTCTACTAAAAATACAAAAATTAGCCAGGTGTGTTGGCGGGTGCTTGTAATCCCAGCTACTTGGGAGGCTGTGGCAGGAGAATCACTTGAACCCGGGAGGCACAGGTTGCAGTGAGCCAAGATCTTGCCATTGCACTC
The DNA here is from genome assembly GCF_001604975.1 of Cebus imitator. Lineage (NCBI taxonomy): Eukaryota > Metazoa > Chordata > Mammalia > Primates > Cebidae > Cebus > Cebus imitator. The sequence goes on along the minus strand of NW_016107386.1, from coordinate 3,549,781 downwards.
TAGCCTGGGTGATAACAGCAAGACTCACTCTAAAAAATAAAAATAAATAAGAATGTTAGGATTCTTCCAGGGTAGTAGGGCAATCAGGAAATTTAGAAAAGTATGAGTGGGATAATCATAGCTACCATTTGTTGAGCACTTCTGTTCCAGGCACTGTATTAGTTCCCGTGTGGTGCTCTCAGTTCAGTGGGGGAGACAGGCAGGCAATTAGAATTAGGGTATATAGGGGAGAGGCTCCTTACCACGTCCAGGTTTATATGGTAGGCTTCCTGCAGAAAGTGCTAAGTCCAAACTGATAATGTAGGAATAATTAACCAGGGGTTGGGGTTTTCTCCTTTAGTTTCTTTCTTCCAAAACAAACAGTGCTTCTCAATGCCTAAGGGTTTTGTTGTAAATTATTCCAGGGAATGGGTGAGACAATAGATCCCGAAAAGAAAACCCTTTGGTCACAGAAATCTGAAAGTCTTGGTTGCTAGCTTAGATTTGTCCTGGAGTGGACATAGATTGGACTTGCTCATTTGTAGCCTTCCACTGTCCTCATCTGTGTTCTGGTCTCTGGAGCTACCGTGCCAGACCCTACTTGGGAAGAAATGTTGAATCAAGTTACTTAGACTTCAGCCTGAGATGTGTTATGGCTGGCTTGAATTCTCAGCTCCTTCCACAACATGATCCCATTCATTTCTCTTAGGTCCATCCTCACCCCCAGCTACCTCCTCTCCTCCTCACTATAAGCCAAGCCTCTCTGTAGTTCTTTGTAAATACTCAGATCCTCTTGCTCAGCTCCTGGTCCCTAGCCTTATGGGTGAAGAAGATACCTCTTTAGCTTGTGCCAAGCCATCCCTCTGGGCTGCAGGCCATTCCATAGTCACCTTGCAATCACCTCTTCTAGATAACTGGCTCTGGGCCTTGGAAACCTTCTCTTTGGCTCTAGCTAACTTTGCTGTTTTATTTGGTTTACTTAAAATGTATTCACTTAGTCATTGAGGTCAGAACTATCAGGAAAGCTCTTCTCCTTAAGCCATCGTCTATGCTAAGCCTGGGTCAGGTTTTTATTACCTCTTGAATATATATAGTGCAATATGGTGTAGTGGTTGAGAATGGAGCCTTTGCATTCCTGGATCTGCCATTCTGCATGACTTTGAGCAAATGGCAAACTGCCCAAAACTTGACTTCTTTATATGTGTGGGGAAGACATCATTTGCCTTGTCAGGGTAAGGCTTAGCAGAATGGTCCATAGCAAAGGCTCGATCGTTAACTTTCAGCAGCCCCAGCTTTTCTGTGTCTCTCGGTCTTTACTGTTCTTTCCCATCTAGCTTTCTGACTAAGGTCCTGTTTCTAGTCTCAGGGCTTATCTAGCTGTCAGCTGCTGAGCAGAACAGAGGTATAAGCATCAACTCATGCTTATGTTACCAGTTGCTACGCCTGTCTGTAACCACTGACTCTTAACAAGGACCCTATCACCTATGCCATCACTGAGGAACGATCTTCCAAAAAATTTTTAATGATATTAAAGATACCTGAAACATGACTGGGTGAAAATAAGACATCAGAGCTGCTGCTCCCCAAGGAGATTAAAGGACAGTTCCTAAAGAGGCATCGGAGATTTGTGTGAGCCCGCAGTGCAGTCAGAGGGCATGAAGGAGGCCCTGGGATGTGTGCAGGGATGCAGGAGAAAAGCTGATTGTCGCAGAGCCTGCCATGCTAGTCTAGAGGTAGGACTGGGGGTTTGAGAGTGTTGCCTCCAAGTTTTTGAATTGTGAATTTTTGATCATATAATTTGAACAAAACCCCACCTACTTTACAGTCTGTGGTCATTGTTTTCACAAGGCCTTGTGTGATGCACTGACAAGAACAGAGGCTTTGGAGGTGACTTGTGGGTTTGAATCACCATTTGCCACTTGCTAATTCTAACCTTAGGTAAGTCAATGTCTCTGGGTCTCAACTTATTCCCCTGTGAGGGGTAGGAAATAGCACATACATAGCTTGCAACATTGTTATAAGGGCTTGTGATAATTTTTTTTTTTTGAGACGGAGTCTTGCTCTGTTGCCCAGGCTGGAATATAGTGGCGCAATCTCGGCTCACTGCAACCTCCACCTCCCAGGTTCAAGCAGTTCTTCTGTCTCAGCATCTCAAGTAGCTAGGACTACAGGCATGTACCACCACACCCGGATAATTTTTGTCGTTTTAGTAGAGACAGGGTTTCACCAGTCTGTTTTTGAACCCCTGACCTCGTGATCCGCCCGCCTTGGCCTCTCAAAGTGCTAGGATTACAGGCATGAACCACTGTGTCTGGCCTGATAATGTTTTTAAAAAACCTGACGCACTCAAAAAAGGTTTTATTATAAAGACTAAGTGTCTATGAAACGTGTTTCATTAGTGCCTGGAGAGAAACTACAGCAGCAAGGCTTTTCTGATCCTACTCTGACTCTTAAGATTGCTTGAAGTGAAATCACAGAAGAGGTGACTTGGGGCAGGAGAAGCAAGGTGGAAAAGATAAAAGTTGTGGAAGGGACTGAAAGTCCATGAAGTGCTGGACTGGGGACAAAAAGGGTTTTACTAGGGCAGGGTCCTGAACAGGAACAGGGACCTAGGTTCTGGGTTGGCATCTGATTCCCAGAAGAATAAAGGAAATGGGGCAGGAGGATGTCTGTGGAGGACACAATGTGGCTGAGTGGAGAGAACACAAGCTTCCGGCCAGTGAACTTAACTGAGAACATCGATGTACTTTACACACGCTGGGTGGCCTGTAACCCAGCTACTCGTTCATCTTTCTATGCTTCAGTCCCCTCATTTGAAAAAATTGGTTAATAATATGACAGCCTGCCAATGTGTGTGGAAAAACTATGTAAACTGAGCACTATATAAATGCTAGTTGTTGAGATATTGGGTGTGGGGGTTTCGGGAGATCTTTTAGAGAGTGGGACGGGCACAGCCATGGGAGTTTCCAGATTAGAGCCTCATGTTTCTAGCCAGGAATCAGTAAAGCAGTATTTTCCCACCAGAACGCTGTCCTTTCACTCTGCTAATATTTGACCAGTAAGGATTTGGTTTTGATTTAAAAAGGAAAAGCAGTGTGCTGAGCCAGAGAATGATTTTGAAGTTACGTCAACTGGACTAGGTTTGAATCTTGGTTTCACCTTTTCCTAACAGTGAGATGGTCGAATTACTTACTGTCTCTGAGCTTGAATTAATTTCTTTCTTCTTTTTTTTTGAAACAGAGTTTCACACTTGTTGCCCAGGCTAGAGTGCAATGGCACAATCTCGGCTTACTGCAACCTCTGCCTCCCAGTTTCAAGCAATTCTCCTGCCTCAGCCTCCCAAATAGCTGGGATTACGGGCACCTGACACCACACCCGGCTAATTTTTAAATTTTTTTTAGTAGAGATGGGGTTTCACCATGTTGGTCAGGCTGATCTTGATCTGACCTCAGGCGATCCACCCACCTTGGCCTCCCAAAGTGCTGGGACGGATTTCTTTCTTTCTTTCTTTTTTTTTTTTTTTTGGTGGGTCTTGCCATGTCACCCAGGCTGGAGTGCTGTGTCACCTAGGCTGTCGTGCAGTGGTGCAAAGACAGCTCACTGCAGCCTTGACCTCCTGGGCATAAGTGATCCTCTCACCTCAGCCTCCCAAGTAGCTCAGACTATAGGTTTGTACAACCATGCCCAGCCAATTTTTTTATTTTTATTTTTTGTAGAGATGGGCCCTCATGTTGCCCAGGCTGGTCTCCAACTCCTGGGCTCCTAGGTCTCAGCTCCTCCTGCCTCAGCTTCCCAAACTGCTGGAATACAGCATGAGTCACATCAACCGGCCTTTGGATTTCTTAATAGGTCCTTTTATGTGGCTATTGAGAATGAGACTACTCAAGTGAAACAGTAAATTCAGTGCATAGTGCCTAGTAAGTGCTCAAGAAATGTTAGTTTCCTTTCCTCCGTTTCTTCTTAGGAAGCATCATTTACCCAGCATGAAAAGGAGGACTCAATTGTGCATGTCTTATTGTGAACAAGTAGTATCAGATTTCCCTTTTCTGAAGAGAGAACAGTTCCCTAAGAGGGAGCGTGAGTGTGAATGGGGAAGAATCAAGGAGAGGGGAGTGGGACTCCACAGTATTGGAGATGGAGTAGGGACCTCTGAGAATCCAGTTGGCATGGGGGTGGGGCGCAGAAAGGGTGATGCTAAGACAGTCTCAAGAAAGAAGATGGGTGTTAAGTTTTAGAGGGGAAAGCTAAATGAGGTTGGGCAATGAGGAGTGGGGGACAAGACCCTGAACTAAGGGTGAGGAGACCAGCGTTCTGTCAGGAGAACCTTAGGAATTGTGACCAGAAGTCAAAGTTGTAAGAGAAATCCTGCATTCAACCAGGTTTCATCTTAAAAACTTAAAAGAGTTTCTGGGCATAATGGTTGACACCTGTAATCCCAACACTTTAGGAGGCTGAGGCAGGAGGCTAGCTTGAG
>NW_016107386.1:3528263-3544228 GCF_001604975.1 Cebus imitator | reverse complement strand
TCTTCTATTGACAAATTTTCTTGTTGGAACCTTCATCTTTCTGAGCACCCTTGTAGGTCAGGAAGACCAAAAAAAATTAAAGCTGTTAAGGAATAGAACAATTTGTTTTGGAGACAGGGTCTTGCTCTGTCACCCAGGCTGGAGTACAGTGATGCAATCATTGCTAAGTCTCGGTAGTTTTAGAACATTTAGAATGACTTAAGATTTGCTATATTTATAAACTTAATTTATTGGAAATACAAGTACTTGAGAAGGTTTTTGTCTTGGTCAGATAAATTAAGTACTTAAGGAAATCAAATATATTAATCATATAAATGCCATTTAAGTGTTTAAAGAAGTTTAGTTAAATGTAAGTTGGATCAAACGTCAAACTTTTTTGTTTTATAAGCAAAATAATAAGATTTGTTAGGAGAACTTAAAAGCTTAGAAAAGAGATAGGATTTTGGATTTGTAACTTTGAAGAGTTGAATGGTTTGTTTGCTCTTTTTTGCGACAAGGCCTTGCTTTTTCACACAGGCTGGCTGGCGTGCAGTGGCGCAAGCATGGCTCACTGCAGCCTCAACCTCCTGGACTCAAGTGATGCTCCTGCCTCAACCTCTCATGTAGCTAGGACCACAGGTACGTGCTACCACACCTGGCTAATTTTTTATTTTTTGTAGAGACAGAGGCTTCATTTTATTGCCCAGGCTGATCTCAAACACCCGGGCTCAAGCAGGCCTTCTGTCTCAGCCTCCCAAAGTTCCGGGATTACAGGCATGAGCCACTGTGCCTGGCCTTGAACGTATTTTATTTATTTACTTATTTATTTATTTGAGACAGAGTTTTGCTCTTGTTGCCCAGGTTCAAGTGCAGTGGCATGATCTCAGCTTACTGCAACCTCTATCTCCTGGGTTCAAGTGATTCTTCTGCCTCAGCCTCCCGAGTAGCTTGGATTGCAGGCATGTGCCACCACGCCTGGCTAATTTTGTATTTTTAGTAGAGGCAGGGTTTCTCCATGTTGGTCAAGCTAGTCTCGATCTCCCAACCTCAGGTGATCCACCTACCTCCGCCTCCCCAAGTGCTGAGATTACAGGCGTGAGCCACTGCACCTGGCCTTGAATGTATTTTTTAAGCCAAGGTAATTTGTGAATATAAATTGTTTTCTATATAACCCAAAAGTCATCCTCATTGACATTAAGAAACTCAGACAGAGGGTTCTAAATGCAGTATTACCACATACCCAAGTCACTTAGCCTCTACGGTCACTACTAGTCCAATCAGGGGCACAGATATGGTTTTGTTTGGCCAATACAGGTTTTTTAGTTTTAAAAAATTTACAACACTAAAGATCAGAAAACTTGCACCTAAAAAGATTTCCCACTTCTTTGGAAAATCAGATCTGGCAGTAATGAAATTGCCTTTCCCATATGACAACCATTGGCTGGAGCCGAATGGCAGCTGCCGCCTTGGCTGTATTACTTTCCGCTTGCCAGTGTCCACTCTTCACTATTGTACCCTATATCTCACTCACATGACCTGTCTGGCCTACATAGACATTTGAGTGTATGGCCCTGGACTTTAGGCACTCTGGAGTTCCTAACAACTGATGCTGGGTAGCCTAGAAATAAGGGCTCAGGAAAAGCATAGGCCCTGGTCCTCTCTGTTCACATCATCTCCCCTCCAACCAGGTTGCCTTCCCAGCTAACCTGGCTCCAGGACAGATTCTAACCCTGATAGCAAATGTGTAAGAAGTTCCCAGGCTCGGGCTCCTCAGTGTTCACGACCCTTGTCTGTGACCAGGAACTTTGCCTACGCACTGACCTCATGTCTCAGCCCTTGTGAACATCCTGGTCGCCTGCCTAGTTTGACTGCAGCCCGACTTTAATCTGTGAGTGGTCCAGGGCTCTCTGCTTTATGCAGCTCCTGTATCTGATCTTTGTAGTCTTGTTGTGAATCTTCTGCTTCCATCTCCACCACCTCTGCCCGCTGCTTGGGCAGTATAGTTGCTTAGCTAAGAGATTGGCAGCCCAGATTGCTAAAGGTTTAGGAGACATGAAAGGTGAATTTGAAAGTGTTTGGATTTTCGAGAGAAGGACAGAAGCAGAAGCCAACCACAGTTGAAGGAGGCAGCAAGTAGCGGGCTTTTTAGGCAAGGGAGGCCACTGCACACTTATAGACAGAAAAGGTGGCAGGAGAAAGAATATAAGGGAATAAGACCTCAGAGGAGGCATGGGGTGATGGGATATGAAATACTTAGCACAGGTACACACAGGGTGATCCTGAAGCTCAGAAATACTACCTCAAGTCATGCAGGAGCGGGCACCGTTGGATATCTGATCCCCTAAAGTTATGAGTAAACAAGTGATGGTGGGGTGTGGAGGGTAGAAAGAATGCCTAAGCTTGATGTGGAGGCCACAGCTTGGGCAAAAGACATTTCCGGCAAAGAAGCTGACAGAGCTTCTCATGTTATCTGTAGTTGTGGCAGAAGCATATGAATCAAATGGCTAGGAAGCTTGGTGAAGAGCCAGACCCAGTGAGGGTTGATTAATGGATCCATGTCAGCCTAGACTAGAGGGAAGTCTCTAGCAGTATGCCGGAGGGCTCAGTCTGGGCCTGTGTCCTGTCTGACATTTTTATTGACAACTGACCAAAGCAGCAGGCTCATCAAGTTTGCAGGTGATAGAGCTAGGAGGGGCAGTTAATACTTTGCATGAAAGAGTCAGGATTCAAAACGATTTCAACAGGCTGGAACACTGGGCTGGAACCAACAAGATTAAACTTAACAGGGATAAATGTAGAGTCCTGCACTTAGGTTAAAACAAAATCAATGACATAAGTACCGGGTGTGGGGGCTGGCCCAGCTTGACAGCAGTTCATGAAGAAAAGACCTGGAGGGTTTAGTTGACTGCAAGCTCAATATGAGTCAACTGTGTGATGTGACTGCTAAAATCTTACTAACACAGCCATGAATTGCATTAACCAAACGGAGCAGCCAGATCAAGGGAGGTGTTACTCCACTGCTTTCTGAGATGGTCAGGCCACCTCTGGAGTACCAGGTCTAATTCTGAGGTCTTTTCCCCTGCTAAGGTCAGTGACAAATGAGATTTTTGATAGGAAGCCAGCATGGCAATGGGCCTGAATACTGTCAGAAACTTGCCAGTGATTCTATGGTGCTGAAATTTCTGGAATGAAGGCAGGAGTCTATTATCTGAACCCAGGCAAAGACTTTTATCTGGAGCATATTTCTACGATTTAGGGGAAAGTTTGGGGTCTGTATTTCCTCACTTTCTATGGCTGCCCAGAGGCATTAGCCTCTGACTTTCATCCCTGGCCTTCCTGAAGTCAGGCAGTTAGCGATTAGTTAGAAGGGGTCTAGGGTAGAGGTCAGCCTGAGGGGGTGGCTATAAAACGGGGCATTGAGGTGGGAGGGAACTTGGAAATTTGGACCTCACGCACCGTCTTTTCTGCGCCCTCCCCTGGGACGTGTCGTCCCTGCTGCGGCCGCAGCGTGGCGCACTCGCTCCACGCCAGGATCTTGAACCAATGGCGGGAGCGGAGTGTACAGCGAGACCGCAGCTGCGTTTCCCGCACTCCCCACTGCGGGGAGCCCGTGGGCCCTGCTCTGCTGGGGGCGCCGCCGGCCCAGGTCTCCTGGGTGGCAAGAAGACACCAGTGGTGTGGAATAAGGTAGCCCGCTGCCCAGCACGCGTAGAATCCAGATGTGGCTTCTGCTGGGGCCACGTGCTCAGGCCTGAGCGACTTGGCACGTGGCCTCCTGTCCGCCCTTTCGCGCAGCCCATGGCTCAGGGTGGGGTGCCGCTCTTCTAACATGAGGGTCTGTGGGGCCACGGAAGAGGCTGGGGCCCATGACCCTCCACCGACTGGCCGTGGGCTGTCCGCAGCCCAGCTCGGCTTTGTCTCGAGTTCTTTTGCTGTTCAAAGCGGAGTGGCGGCCACGCTCGCTCAGGGCGCTGGGACGAGGGGTTTGGGCGTCTGACTGGGCCCTGGGTCTGGACCGCAGCGGGCTCGCCAGAGGGGCTGTGGGCCGGGCAGGTTTCGGGCTCCACCGCCAGAATAATTCGGTAGTTCTGGGTGGGGTCCGGGAATTTGTATTTGTAACCAGTTTCCCAGATGAGTCTGAGGTACGTGGTCCTCTGACCTCATTTGGAGGTGAGGTCCCCTCCTCAAGCCTGAGGCGGGCCTGCCGAGGACACGGGGTTGCTCTTCGGGCAGCTCTGGCCCAGGTGGCAGGAGGAGGCGGCTGGGGCTGGAATCGGGACGCAAATTGGAAGCCCCGAATGGGCGTTGGAGACCTGGGGCGGGGTGAACCGAGGACAGTCCGGGGGTGTGGGTGCCCCTTAGGAGCGGGGACATGAGGGTGTGGGTGGACGGCGTGTTGAGGGTGAGGGATTGCTGCAGGGAGTGGACTCAGCCTCCTGGGAGGAGTGGGAGAGGGGAAGGAACTGGAGGGACTCGGAGGCCATTGGCGTTTTCTTGGGGGGCTGGAGATGGAGGTTGGTTCTGTCCTGATGAGGCAGGAGGATGAGTAATGGAGGCTGCCATGCTCAGTGAAGCCCCATGGGGGCAGCCATGCTTTGTGGTTTGTGGTGAGGCATTGAGCCCCGGGATGCTGACTGTTCCCTTTTTTGGAGAAAGAAGGGAGGAGGATGCTCCTTAGGAGCTTGTAGGGAAACATTTCTGTCTCCAGGGGGTTTAGGTGAAGAGAGAGAGAGAGAGAGAGAGAGAGAGAGAGAGAGAGTGTGTGTGTGTGTGTGTGTGTGTGTGTGTGTGTGTGTGTAGGAAGGTTAGCTTATTGGAGGAGATTTTCAAGGGAGTTCGTCTCCAGGACACTTCCTTCACCCCTATGTCCACACACAGTATCTTATGATCCTCCTGGTTTCTCTTGGGCCTCAACTCCCCAAAAGTGGGGGCACTCATCAGCAGCTCATGAATATGTGGATGTCTGCTAACTGAAGACACTGTGAAGACCTTCCCAGAGGAACATTCTAGAAAGAACTCTCAAATTCCAAATCCTTGAATAGTGGAGCTGGAAGAGAACTTACGTACCATCTGATGCTGTCTTTCCCAGTTGCTCTTGGGGGAGCAGACCCCTTAAGTGAAGGCCTAGCCTTGTAACCCTCTGAGGATCCCAGCACCTGGTGTGGAGACAGGACTCATGCCTTGCCTAGAGAAGGGGGAGACGCAGGAGAGTCAAGTGGTGAGTGGTGAGCTTTGATGGTGAACACCTGGGAGGTCAGAGGTAGGTAGAAGCCTACAAAAGAAGGCCCCTTGAAGGAGGGCAGCTAGAGCTGCATCTTCAAATGGGGAACATTTATCTTTGTTTTTTTCCCCCGATTATGAATTTTTGAAAAATGAAGAAAAAATATACTGGGGCTGGTGCAGTGGCTCACACCTGGAATCCCAGCACTTTGCGAGGCCAAGGCAGGTGGATCACTTATGGCCAGGAGTTTGAGACCAGCCTGGCCAACATGGTAAACATAGAAACCCCATCTCTACTAAAAATATAAAAACTAGCCAGGCATGGTGATGCATGCCTCTAATCCCAGGTACTTGGGAGGCTGAGGCAGGAGAATGGCTTGAACCCGGGAGCTGGAGGTTGCAGTGAGCCGAGATCGTGCCATTGCACCCCAGCCTGGGCCATAGAGCAAAATTGTCTCTCATATATATATGTATATATATATGTATATATATATATACATATATACGTATATATATACAGCATGTTGGTCTATAGGTAGCAAAACTACAGAGGGCTGATTTTCTTGAGGTTTGGAGGGCAGTTAAGAGATGAAGAGGACAGCTCTGAGGCACAGGGAGAGGGTAGGGCAGAGGGTTCTGGCTGCAATGGGAGGTATGAGGCTGGAACCCAGAGGAAAGAAACTCAGGGTTGGGCTCAGCTTCGCAGAGGTAGTGAGGATTGGGCAGATGAGAACACCAAAGGAAAAAAAACAGAGAAAAGAGGGTTTGGGGGAAGGTGTGAACATGTCCAAGAGGCATTTCCCAGGTAAGTAGGAGTGAAACTGAGAGTGGAGGTCAGGGAGAGGTAGGGAGGAGGAAGGACACGGGAGGGGTGGGAACCAGGGTCAACTCTGAAGAGGAGCTCGAGGGCAGAAGATAGGGTGAGGCTAGTGAAGGTCATTAGAGTTGGGGATGAAGAGGTCAGCAGAATGGTAGGGGTTAGAGGGTGAGTGGGTGGAGAGGAAGTGGGGGCAGAGCAAGTGTCAACAGCTGTAGGTTATCCTGTGAGAAGTACACAGTGGACAGGAGACAGGTTGGTATTTTGAAAAGGAGACTGCAGCAATACTTTCTTAGTTAGGGGGAGAGGAGCAAATCTATAGACAGAAGACAGGAGAAGGGGCCACTGGAGAGAGGGGGATGGAGGCTACCAGACAGAGCAGACACTTGAAGGAGCCAAGTTCCAGAAGGGGAAGGAGGGACAGGGTCTGGAGGAAGTTGAAGCCTCAGAGAAATGGGGAGAAGGAGGTAAAGTCATGGGGCTCAACCTGGATCCAGGCTTTGATCTCCTGAAAGTAAGAATAAAGGTTGAGTTGGCTTCTTCAGGTAAGGGTGGCCAGGGTGAGGCTGGGCTGGACGGACGCCAGAGGGGTGGATACTATTGTGAAGAATTTGTTTGGGAGTCAAAGGAGCAATCGAGGTGTGTGATGTGTTGTCTTGTAGGACTGGGATGCAGTGCAGCTGGCCCGTGATCTGCCTTGGGCGAGGCTGATGCTGCCTCTGGGGGCAGGGTGGAGCTAGCAAGCCATGATCTGACCCGCTTATGACAGGCTCAGTGCCAGGGGTCTAGGGGCCAGGGACCAGGACACGATGAGGACAGTGAGAGGCCTCCCTGGGGGAAGGGAGGGACAGCTGCCGCAGCCCGGCCTGGGAGGGACTGGTGGAGCAGTGTGGGGAGCCATGTGGTGTGTGGGGTCAAGAGCCTGGACCCTGGACTCCAGGGCCTGAGTTCAAATGCAAGACTTTGTCATTGTTATGATTTTTAAGGATGTGAGGTAGGCTGTGAGGGGAGGGAAGGACAGAAGGAGGTACAGAAAGTGAGTGCTTGCTTCATGCCAAGGAGTGTTCTGTATTCACGAATCCTCTCTCAACCACTGTGAACTAGGCGCTCTTTTACCATATTACAAATGAGGAAATTGAGCTTCAGAGAGGGGAACGGACTTGGCCACGGTCACACAGCCAGTTGGTGACAGTTGGTTTTCAAAAGGCTTTTTTTCTGTTGCTTTGATCACAGTCCCTTCTAAGAAGCGGCTCCAAAGTCTGGCTTTCTGCTATGCCTTTTCATCGGCTACTTACTAGGTAGGTGACCTTGGGCAAGTTACTTAATTTCTACCTCAATTTTCTCATCTGAAAAACAGGGACAATAGTAACACTATCTCATAAGGTTGTAATGATGAAATGAATGAATATATGTAGAGGATTTGAAACAGTGTCTAGTACATAGAAAGTGCTGCTGAAGGGGGTGCTGCAGTGGCCATCATCATCACCATCACCATTATCACTCCTTAAAGTGATGCTAAGGACTTACAGGCAGGTGAAGGTCCTGAGGCATATTAGTCATTTAGAGAGGGTCCCGTGGGGAAAGGCATCCACCCACTGGTTCTCAGCAAGGGACATTTTTGCTGTAACAGTGCCCTGGAGGAGCTACTGACTTTTTTATGGGGGGGGGGTGGGATGGGGAGAGAGAGCAAGAGGGTGGGGACAGCAAGGAGCTACTGACTTTTGGTGGCAGGAGCCAGGAGTGTTAAAAGTTGTCATTCATACCCAGTTGAGAGTGTGGAGGAGAAGATCAGCTGGAAAGGATGCTTGGGATTTAACTCCTCAGAAGAGTTGCAGCTCCAGCTATTGGAGTAGCTGGAAAAGGTATAAAATGAGCTTGGAGGTCTGTGAGGGGCTGGGAAAAATCAGACCTATGGGGCAAGGCTTCCTGGAGGGGAAGGTGGGGATGAGGCAGGCTGAGGGATCTGGATGCTGAGTAGGGGCAATGGAGAGCCATGGGGTTCTGGATAAAGGACGTGATGGATTTGGGAAGATCACTCATGCAGCCAGGGAAGACGATGGATTACAGAGGGAGAAAGAGGGGCCCATTCAGGGAGTTGGAAGAAACTCTTAAGGCGGTAAAGGCAGCTGGTCTGGTCTGGGGTTGGGGTTGAAGCGTGCAGATAAAAAGCCACAATGAGGGACATTTGAAGGCAAACTCCAAGTGTGAAGATGAAGGAGTGGCGAATGGCCTGGGCTGGCCCTAGCAGGTGCATGACCTGGGAGGGAGTTCTGGGAGAGGTGGGCTGGTTGGGGACTCAAGGTGATCACAGTGAATTTCAGGTGTTGCTGGGGAGTCTGAGCGCTGTCTGGTGAGGGGCTAGAGATGCCAGTTGGAAGTCAGGACTGAAGTACCGATTTGGGAGTCATTATTCCACATCTATTTAGAGTACCCCTGACACTCAATAGACATATAAAATAGGGCCCCTTGGAGGGTCATTCCTATGGGGTTGCTTGTTGAACTTGAAGTCCTGGTTGTAGATGAGTGTGTCAAGCAGAGGGGTAAGTGCTGAAAACCTGCAGCCTAAGCCTGGCTGGGCCCCTTCTGCATGGGGAGGGAGTGAGGAGAGAGCTGCCGGGAGAGTCAGTGGAGAGCTAGGAGAGGGCGTTGCCAGCACTGCCAGCTGTAGGAAAGAGGCCTAGGAGCTGGCAGAGAAGCAGGGTGGAAGCCAGGAACAGTGGAGCTGCTGCGGGTGAAGATGCCTGGCTGGGGGGTCGGGGGGAAGGCAGAAGGAATTTGGGAGTTCAAGAAGAGTGGGCGGAGAGGTTGAGGAGGCAAGTTGAGGGTGTGTCCCTGAGAGCTGGGAAACACTGAGGCCTGTGGAGGGGAAGCGAGCAGGAGAGGAGCATTTCCCTGAACTAGGGTTCACAGGGAATCACCCCCAGCCTCAGCCAACCTCAGGTCCAAAGTAGCGGCTTTCTCCCAGCTCTATTCTCTGATCTCTACCTCCCTGAAACACACAAACTTGACCCCCAGTTTGAGGCTGTTTCCTCTGCCCTGGCCTCAAGGAACATGGAGAAAAATAGCCTGTGTCCTCACTCATCTGGCTCCAGAGGATTCCGTGCCTCCTCTGCCCTCAGCACTCCCTTCGCTGGGAGAAAGCTCTGCTCCTGTGAGGTGACCTAACTTTAGGGTTTTTCCTACTTGCCATCCTCAGTGCATATAGGCTTTCAAACAAGCACACAGGCCACCCTGCATCTCCCTCCTCCCCAGTCATCATCTGCCACTCCTATTCAGCCCTGACTAGCCTTTTTTTTGGCTGTTGCTTTGATCACAGTCCCTTCTGAGAAGTGGCGCCCAGACTCCCTCCCCCACCAGCTCCCTGGTCTCTTTGAGTCTGTCACCGGACTTAGGAATCTGCATGGGATGTTGAAAACTTCTCTCCTCTAGGAATCCTTCTCCAATTGGGCTAATTCAATTCTTATTGCTCCTTTCCTCGGTTGAGTCTGCAGATGGGGGGTCCACTTAGATAACTTTGCGGTTAAAAAGCAGCACGGGCTCTGCTATCTGACTGTTTGGGAACCGTTTTTGCCTCTTGCATTGTAATATTCTGTAAGGGAACTAAAGCTTACCTAGTCTAGGAGTTTCCAAGGATATATTTAATAATTCTGAATACACATACACACACACACACACACACACACACACACACACACACACACACACAGATAAAAGCAGAAATATGTTGGATGAAACTTACCCTTTCTCTAACCTTCATCCATAGCAGCCCTAGATGCTCCTGAGAACCCTTAGAGCTCCACAGAGCACATTCTGAAAGCCCACTTTCTTCATTTACAGATGAGAAAGGTCCAGAGAAGTGAAGGGACTCTCCCAAGATCACACAGCAAGAGCAAAAACTCAGGATTTCCCCAATTCCTCCCAATTCTAGCATTCTAGGACTTACTAATTTCTGGCCAAGCTGTCCTTCTAGTGTTTTTAAAAAAATGTAATTTGTGTTTTTCATTCATTCACACAACACATATTTACTGAGCACCTACTTTGTGCCCAGTACACAGTCTGCCCTTAAGACTATTAGGTACAAGTCCTAGGAGTCAATGGGAAGCAAAAACACTGTCTGCCCTCATAGGGCTTTCAGTCTAGTGGTAGAGACCGAAAAACTCCATGTGTGAGAAGTGCCACAAAAGAGAGATCAATGCTATGATAAGGAGGGCTCATTAATGGGGGATTTAGCCTAGTTAGAAAGTGACCCACAGCTGAAAGCTAAAGGTAAATGAGAAGAGTGAAGAGTGTTCCAAGAGATCCAGCAGCAGCACATGCAAAGCCCCTGTGGCAGCGGGGAGCAAGATGGAATGAAGGGATGAGAGAAGGCTGGTGTGGCCGGAGTTCTGGGAGCTATGACCGGATGGGTAGGCAGGCGCCGCTTTCCAAATGGGCTGTGCAGGCTGTTTTGTAGTGCTGGGGCTTTATTCGAGGATTAGATTTGTGTTTCAAAAAGATGTCTCCAGTTGCAAAGGGTAACTGAATGCCTTGTCTCCAACCCTGACGGAGGTGCGTTCCTTTCATTCCGTCTCCTCCTCAGGTCTGCTTTTCTGCCTTTAGTCACATTCTGCTTGGAGAATTCTTAGCAGGGCTTGTTTCCACTTTTTGTGGCATATCTATTTGAGCTCTAAGGTACATATGTGTGTATCTTGGTGTGTGAATGTATTGCCACTGTATCATTCAATAAACATGACGTCATTAAGTGCCACTATGAAGCTGATTCTGTCAAATTATCATTATGGGCAACGGAGATCTTGAGAGATTATGTGTCTGTGTGTGCAGCATTGGTGCATTGTGTCATGTGTGTGAATGTGTTAACCATGTGCTCTAGGTGACTGACCATACCAATAGCTGTGTTCTTGCATGGTTGTTGGTGTAAGTCGGTTCTAGGTGTCATTACATGTGACTGTCGTGGGTTTTGTGTGTGACTTGATGTGACAGCATCATGTGGCTGAGGTGGTAAGTGGTTGTGTGTGTTACTGTGCAGTGTGAATATACGACTGTCAGCATGTGTGCCCTGACCTAGTGACGCTTGGTGGGTGTGAAGCGTCTGTGGGTGGCACGGGAGACCCCATCTCCTGCTGTAAATCCAGAGCCAAATGAGCTTTCCCCAGACTGTTGGGGGCACTCTCTACGGCCCCTGGGATGATTGATGCAGGGTGTGGAGCCTCTGCCTGGTGGCCCTGGCATGTTGGAGAGCAAGAACCTCCCCTGCAGAACTGGAGTGGAGAGGGGAGATGGGGGCAACTGGGCGGGCCAGGGCTGGCCAGACAGGGCCAGATTAATAAAGAGGGACCTGGAGGAGGGAAGGCCAGGGCAGGCGGCTGTGGCGGGAGGCGGCTGAGATGAAAGTGGCCTGGCTGGCAGGCAGGCAGGTGGCCTCTCCCGGCCCTGTCAGCACTTTTTAATGTCCCCTTGGTTAGAATGTGTGGGAGGAGTGGGGCGAGGAAAGTCGGAGCTCACCTTTCCCAGGCCCTGGAGGAGGGGGCCGTGTCAGCCACTAGAAGTGGGTTTTTTTTGGTGGGGCGGGAGGCACGCGTAGGTGTAACTGAGAGGAAGAGCCTGGCCCACGCTACCTCCCTCTCCCACTAAAACGTCACCGTAGCTCAGTCTGTCTCAGACAGGCAGGACAGGGCAGCAACTGGAGAAACAGAAAAGCAGAAGGGAGGGAGAAAGAGATGGCTCTGTGTGTGTATTACTGTCCAGGGTGTGGACTGGACCTGCATAATTTAATGCATGTGAGACCAAGTGCCTAAGACTGTGTGAGCAAGGCAGGGCATGTGTGTGTGTGTGTGTTCTGTTCTCTGCGTTTGGGGATTTAAATGGTAAAGCAGGAGCCTGGGCCCTGGCTTGGCCTGCTGCTCAGGTGTGGCTTCGGGTAGGTCCTTTACCCCCCTGCGCTGTGTTGCTTGTCTCTAAGTTGAAATAAGAGTATCTGTTTCACAGGATGAATGTGAGTCTTCGTTCGGTGGAAACGTTCAACTATAAGTCGCTAAGGAGGCAGTGCCATTGTTAATAATTGTATGTGGGTGTGTTGGGTGACCATGTGTGATGGTAAGGATGTGTCTGGGGGCCTGGGGCTTTTTGTGGGTCAGTCACAGTGGGTGTCTGGGTGAGAGGACAAGGCTATTAGTGTGTGTGAGCTCTGTCTGTCGTGAGTCTGTTGTGAGTGGACAGGCGTGTAGATGTGTGTTTGGCAGTTGTATTGAAGTATGTGGATGTATCAGTGTGGATCCAGAAGTGGTGTCGGTCTTTGTGTGCCCGTGAATGTGTGTGTCCTTATCATTGTGTGTAACTATTTGCACTGGATTCCTTTGTGTCTCTCGGGGTACATCCAAGTTGCCCTGGAGACTGAGATGGAGTGTGTGCTGGCTGTGTGGGGGATGTGTGGGGATGGGGTTGGTGTGTCTTTGTGCCCTGTGTGTGTCCCAACATGAGTGTGGCTGAGTGTGCCTTTGTCTCAGTGTTGTGAGTGTGATTGCGTGTGTGGTGCCTTGGTGTGGCTGTGTGTGCTTGTGTGTGTGCATGTGTGTGTTTGGTGAGCGGCTCTGCTGCCTTAAGCACCTTTCGAATACATTGGCCACAGCTCATTGAATCCTTTAACAATCTGACTCTGCTCTTCCTTCCCCGTTTTTTCTAATTCAGTTCCTCTTATTACAAAAATAAAAAATAAAGCGCTGCCCCTTTCCAGTGGCTGGCCCTACGGAGCCCCCGCCTCGGGACCAGCCTCGTTTCACTCCATTTCGGAGAAAACGGGAAGTCGGTAATTTTAAAAAATATTTTCTACTTTATTTGGGATTTAATGTTCTTACAGAATCCTGCTGCCTCCCTCTGCCCCCGCCCACCCACCCCCAGCCCTGCATGCAAGAGGCGTAATGGCCCGTTCAGCATATTAGGGGAGCGGAGTGCGTGCGTCTATGTGCACACTTGGATAAAAATACACAGAGACCCGCAGCAGACACACATACAAATACACAGCAGCTCAAACGTATACTCAGACACGAACTCAAGCACTCTATCTTCATGCCACTAAATATTCACACGGAAACACCATACAAGGGCAGAGACCCGTTCCCAGATACTCCAAAGGGAAAGAGAACCAGGAACACTGCCAGGGGCGAACCTCTGGAGACATGAAGAAGGCAGGTGGTCAGAGATAGGAGGAAGGAGAGAGACACGTTCATCGTGGGAGACAGTTAGGAAGCAACTTTTATGCCGTAAAGGAATGTGAATAGATTAGTCCAAGGGAATGACGGGGGGTTTGGTCCCTGAGCCAGGCGTTGCCCGTTTTGTATGAGGGGATAGGCATGGTCAAGAAATGATCACTCAGGATCACACAGGGAGTCAAGAGTAGATGTGGGGCTGGGCGTGGTGGCTCATGCCTGTAATCTTAGCACTTTGGGAGGCTGAGGTGGGTGGATCACCTGAGGCCAGGAGTTTGAGACCAGCCTGGCCAACATGGTGAAACCCCGTCTCTACTACAGATATAAAAATTAGCCAGCTGTGGTGGTAGGCATATGTATTCCCAGCTACTCAGGAGCCTGAGGCAGGAGAATCGCCTGAACCCAGGAGGCAGAGGTTGCAGTGAGCCAAGATCATGCCACTGCATTCCATCCAGCCTAGGTGACAAGAGCAAAACTCCGTCTCAAAAAAAAAAAAAGTAGATATGGGAACAGAAATAAGGAATCCTGTGCCCTCCTATGGGGGCCTCAGGGCACTAAACACTGTGTGTGTGTGTGTGTGTGTGTGTGTGTGTGTGTATAAGATGTGCTTTTGAACAACATTGGCTTAAGTGCCATCCACATACTGGGATCAACAAATGTTTGCTGATGCTGGCAGTTCCTGATGCGGCAGTGTATGTCTGCAAATGTGTATTTGAGGACTTGTTTGTATACACATGGGGGCTTCATGCCTGTCCTGTTCACCTCCATATCCCCATCACCTAACAAAAGGCTTGGCACATAATAATATTTGTCCAAGCATGAGTGAATGAATGGAAACCCTTGGGGACCTCAGCTATCAGAGGGCCTGATCACTACTGGTAGAGACCATGGCAGCTCAGCCTCTGGATGGGGCCTGGGAAGGTGAGACATGGTAACTCTGGCCATCTTGCTGCCATCACTGTTGTTATGAGGGGCCCTGTGGTCTGTGCTCTGTCTAAGGTAATGAGTTTCATGAGTTATTTCAGACCATTCTGTGCAGGGAGGGGAAGGAAACAAAAGACCTGTCCACTTGTTAAACATGGGACAGGTTTAAACATGGATAGATATCGACAGATAGGTGTACTGGCGAAACACACCAACTGGTGAATAGATTTATTTCTAGATAGACCAGAAGACAAATAAAGACATAAATAGATGTACAGATAGACACACAGACTGACATGAATAGGCAGGCAGTCAGACAGTCCTGAGGAGTGACTGACAGACCAACAGACAGGCAGATGAATTGATAGACAGATGGACAGCTGGTTGCACAGAGAAGATGGATGCATAGCTCAGGACGCAGAACGGAGCCGGCTCTGCTGACGGCCTACCCTGCAGCCAGGTCCCATATTTCGTCCTTTGTTAAGGAACCCACTTTTGTTTAGTGTTTGAAGTCCAAATGCTTTGGGGAAAGCTGAACCCTTCCCTTGCCCAAGAGGTGACACCTAATGGGTCTGGGAAAATCATGGTAACTTCATTCATCTTGGATAGATGATTTGGGAATGGACATATGATACAATTCTGTCCACTGATATGTGGGAGGTAGTCTACGATGGAGCCTTTGGGGAAATTTTACCTTGGTCTGAAAAAGGAATAGATGGAAGGGATGTGCCCCTTCCCTTCTTCTGGAGTCTCGACTTTGCGATGTAAAGATGTGTATGTTGGGTTGCTCCAGCCTTTTGACATCCTGAGGTTCAGCCTGAGTTCAGAAGGATGCCAAGGATGACAGAGATGAGATGTGAAAGCAATCTAGTGCTGATGATGCCACGGAGCCACATTTTTTTTTTTTTTCGAGACACAGTCTTGCTCTGTTTCCCAGGCAAGAGTTCAGTGGCACGATCTCGGCTCACTGCAACCTCCTCCTCCTGGGTTCAAGCAATTCTCCTGCCTCAGCCTCCCAAGTAGCTAGGATTACAGGCGTCTACCACCATGTCCAGCTAATTTTTGTATTTTTAGTAGAGACAAGGTTTCACCGTGTTGGCCAGGTTGGTCTTGAACTCCTGACCTCATGATCCACCTGCCTCAGCCTCCCAAAGTGCTGGGGTTATAGGCATGAGCCAGCGAGCTCAGCTGCCACAGGGCCACATTAATCAGAGAGATAAACAGGTAAACCGAGGAGCTGACAGTTGGAAAGATAATCAGACTCTGAGCCCCTGATGTTTATGTTTAGCACCTGTTACATACTTGTTTCTATTTACTGTGATTTTCTAGTTTGGGAAAAACATCTGTCTCTATGTCTCTGTCCCTTCCTTCCTCCTTCCTCTCTCTGCCCCTTTCCCTTTTCCCCTCTCTTCTCCTTTTCCCTCTCCCTACCCTCCCTCTCTGCCTCCTCCTCCCCCATTTACCTGCTTCTGTCCCTGAGTCCCCATACCCATGGCTGAGCTCTGCCTCCCATAATAAGGCATTTACTTGTGTGTCAGAGGCTGCCTTTGAGCAGAGCCTGGGTTTGGGATGGTGAGGGGAGAGGCTGGGAACCATGGGAAGGCAGAAAACCTCCTTCCGCCCCTTACCCCACATCCAGTGACCCCAAGCCATCTTTCCCCAAAATCTATCAACTAAGTCCTGGCTTAGAGTTCTTTTCCTGACCACCTCTTCCTTCCTGCTAGGATTCCAAGGACCTGGGATTAGACCTCTGAAGTAAGTCATCCTTTAACACCTGTTCACTTTTCAGGCTCAAGTTCAGCCTTTGGACTTGCTTTTTTTTT
>NW_016107386.1:3525471-3528143 GCF_001604975.1 Cebus imitator | reverse complement strand
TTTTTTTGAGATGAAGTCTGGCTCTGTTGCCCAGGCTGGAGTGCAGTGGCGCCATCCCAGCTCACTGCAACCTCCACCTCCCGGGTTCAAGAGATTCTCCTGCCTCAGCCTCCCGAGTACCTGAGACTACAGGTACCCGCCACCACACCCGGCTAATTTTTGTATTTTTAGTAGAGACAGGGTTTCACCATGTTGGCCAGGGTGGTCTCAACTCCTGACCTCAGGTGATCCACCCACCTTGGCCTCCCAAGTGCTGGGATTACAGGCATGAGCCATCTCGCCTGGCTGGGACTTGTGTTTTTGTTATGGGGCATGGAAATAATGACAAACAGATGGCCGCAAAGGCAGGGAGGACCACCAACGATTCCCCACCCCCAAGAAATACTTGGCTTTCCCCATTTTTGTGTCCATCTCACTTGTTGGCCACTTTATGAATATCTGAGTCTCTCAGTTCAACAAATAACTATCAAGCACCAGCTTTATACAAGGCACTGGCTGGTGCCTTGGGAGACAAATAAGAAATAAGACAAGTTCCTCTTCTGGAGGTATCTTCTCTTTTTCTTCTTCCTGTTGTGTGTTTCTCTCTTTCGGTGTTTCTGTCTTTCTTTTAGACAATTGGTCAAGAAATATTCATACGACAAGCGCTGTATGCCCTGCCTGTGGGCTCGCTTTCCTCCTCTAACTCCGCCTCTCTCTATGCCATCAGCATTCTTCCTGCCCCGTCGGTCTCCAGGTCCTATGTCCACTGCAGCAAGAGGATGAAAGTTCCGTGCTTTCTGAGAACCCCTAGGGGCTGCTGACTCTTTGGTAGTCCCCTTGTCCTTTCCCCCAGGAGAATCAATCTGTCAGGGGAGCAGGGGGCCATAGGAGATGACGTCACAAGCATGCAGGCAAAGGGTGACCCCAGGGTTTTCCTCCTGGCTGTTACAGCTTCCCTCCTCATCTTCGACCCCATCTCCTGCTGCCTGGTTATTCTTTCTGAAGCAGTATTCCAAGCAAGCACCCCACTGACAAAGATGGTTCAGTGTGGCGTTCCAAGCTCTGCGCCATATGGCCCCAACTGCCTGCTTCCAATTCCCTTACTCTCACGCCCCACAAGACCTTCAGGACTGGCCACCTTCCCTGACAGCCTGCAGTTTCCTGCTTCACCACCATCCACATTATATTAATACAGCTTTTAAAGCTGCATTCAGAAGTCACCTGTTCCAAGAAGCTTTCCTTGATGCCCCTACAAAAGGCTCTGACTCAGACTCACAGGCACCAAACACGCCCTTATATACATGGATACTGACCTGCCAACAACCAACGTTGACATCAGTACCAGCAAGTTCATGGCCGTGTCTTGTGCTTTCCACCCCGCCCTGGTCAGAGTTCCAGGCTCCTCTAGGCTCGTGGACAGCTCACCCCTAAGACTCTTTCATATTCTGGGCTTCACACTACCCTGGGCCCCAGTGTGTCCAAGCAAGCCCTGGAGTGTCCCAACCTGTTCCCTCAACCTTCTTCGTTACATGCCTAGACAGGGGCATCTTCCTCCCTCCCTTGCCCTGCCCTTCCTCCTCCTCCTCGTCAATATCAATAAGCTTCCTTAAGGGCCTACTATGTGCAGGGTATAGTGAATCTTCACTGAGGGCTTATCACATGCCAGCCTGACCTATGCAATCTTGCTTCATTCTTAAACAACAACCCTAAGAGGCAGGCACGATTATTATTCCCATTTACAGATGAGGCGATTCCATTTCACAGATGAGGCTTCTCTCACACCTAGAACACAGACTCTGGAGCTGGACTGCCCAAATTCTAATTCTTTCTTTTTTTTGTTTTGAGACAAAGTCTCACACTGTAGCCTGGGCTGGAGTGCAGTGGCGCCATATCGGCTCGCTGCAACCTCCGCCTCCTGGGTTCACACAGTTTTCCTGCCTCAGCCTCCCAAGTAGCTGGGATTACAGGCACACATCACCATACCCAGCTAATTTTTTGTATTTATAGTAGAGACGGGGTTTCACTATGTTGGCCAGACTTGTATCAAACTTCTGAACTCGAGATCTGTCCACCTCGGCCTCCCAAAGTGCTGGGATTACAGGTGTGAGCCACCGCACCAGCCTAATTTCACCTCTTCCTAGCTGTGTGACCTTGAGCAAACTACTGAGTTCTGTGATTCACAAATATTCCGTGTGCACCAGGCTCCCTTTCTTCACCTTCTTCAGCTCCCTGGACAGGCCTTTCAGCTCATGTTTAGCAGACTTTTAGACCCTTAAATGCTGCTTCCTCAGGGTCTTGATCCTAGACAGCTTCATGAATGTGGCTAAGACCACATTCTACTTAACTTTTCTGTGTCCCATTTTCTCAAGTGCAAAATGAGGTTACTAATAGTATGTACCTTGCAGGATTGTTGAGAGGACTGAGTTAGAATAAGTAGAGTGCTTAGAACAATCCCTGGCGTAAAGTCAGTACTATACAAGAGTTACCATTTCATTGTTCTTTTGGCTCTGTGAACTCAGGATTCTCAAGTTTAGAGGAAAAGAGCTAACAGGTACCAAGTGGCCTCTGTGGGCTGATGGTCTTATAGATGGTGTCTAATGAAAAACAAACCAAGCCCTCATGAGAAGGGATTGGCCTCTCTTCCACAGATGAGGAGATGAAGGCTTCAGGTAAAGTTTCTTTTTTTTTTTTTT
>NW_016107386.1:3507535-3524760 GCF_001604975.1 Cebus imitator | reverse complement strand
CGAGATTGAGCCACTGCACTCCAGCCTGGGCAACAGAGCAAGACTTTGTCTCAAAAGAAAAAAAAAAAAATAGTGTTGAAACCTCACAGATTCAAGGCTCTGGCCTCACGGTCTAGTTTGGGGGTTACTCGGGGTGGGGCTTGGGAGTACTGGGGACAGCAGGAGTCACCAAATTAATGACTCACCTGGGGCCAGGAAGTCCAAGGCCACCTGGAGATGAATTATCTGATTAGGAAGCTGTGAGCAGGTGAATCGATGAAGACAGAAGTTTTGTCATGTATTGCCCCATGTTTAAAGAGCTACCCCTGAGGCTAGGGCTCATGGGGGATTGTGCCTTTCTGCAGTGGCACCCCAGCCTTGGATCAGAGTCTTCAGGGAGCTCAGAGCCTAGCTGGGAGGACATGCGCACGGGGTGCTTCACTAGGAAGCAGATTCTGAGAAGGAGATTAATGTGCAGGGAGCTCTGGAGACAAGAACCTGTGGAAGGAAGAGGAAAGAGTCAGGATGTGCCAAGTCCTGCCCTCTGGAGCACCCTGGAGCTGGAATGGCCCTTCAGCTTTTTCCCAAGTTATGGCCAGAGGACTCAGCTTTTGTACCCTGACATTGATGGGTCAGGGATGTGGGTGGGCCCAGGGAGTGGGTGTAACTTTGAGCCAGGGAGCTTTCTTTAGCTGAAGCCGTTCTCCCATGAGAGCTGACAGCTGAGGACTATCTATCTGCCATCACTCCCAGCAACTGGCGATAAGTCCCTCATTGAGGGGGATCTGGGTGACACATTGTAGTGTTCACCAAAGGCACCGACCCAAACTGGAGAGAACAGAGCAATCAAGAAAAGTTTCAATGTGAGCCAATGCCTGGGCTGAGGTTAGAAGAATGAGGAGGGGTGGCCAGGTGCACTGGCTCACACCTATAATCCCAGTACTTTGGGAGGCCAAGGCGGGTGGATCACCTGAGGTTGGGAGTTCAAGACCAGCCTGACCAACATGGAGAAACCCCGTCTCTACTAAAAATACAAAATTAGCTGGGTGTGGTGTCACATGCCTGTAATCCCAGCTACTCGGGAGATTGAGGCAGGAGAATTACTTGAACCTGGGAGGCAGAGATTGCAATGAGCCGAGATTGCGCATTGTACTCCAGGCTGGGCAACGAGTGAAACTCCATTTCAAAAAATAAGAAGAAGAAGAAGAAGAATGAGTAGGGGTTACGCAGGCCACAAAATGCCAGGAGGGGAGGCAGAGAGAAAAGGGAGTTTCTGGCAGAAAGAACAATATGTACTAAAACCCAGAGGTAAAGATGGCACAGGAAAGGTGGATAGGTCTGCTGGGCTAAAGAATTTGAGACTTTGTATTACGGGGATGGGGAGTCCATAAAGGATTTTAGGACAATATATGACATAATTAAGATTTGCACCATAGAATAATCCTGTCACTGCCACTTACTAGCTGTTTTGCTAACAAGTTACTTAATCTCTCTGTGCCTTGATCACCTCATCTGTGAAATGGGAATAATAATAGTGCCTGCCTCTTAGGGTTGTTGTAAGAACGAAGTGAGATTGTATAGGTCAGGCTGGCGTGTGATAAGCCCTCAGCAAACATTTGCTACTGTTATTCACTGTAACAGGCTGGACTGGGGTGGGGGGAGACCAGGGGAAGGCGCAGCTCGAAGGCTACTGCAGGGTACTGCAGAGATGATGAAGGCCACAACAAAGGTAGTAGCAGTAGACGAGGCCAGCTGAAAAGCTCTCAAGAAGGAAAACTCACAAGACTTAGTGATTGCTTACATGAAAGAGGTGATGAAAAAGCACTCACAGTGACCCCCAGGTCTCCAGTTTGGGTGACTGCCTCTGCGAATACACACAGATTTGGTGAATTCATTGCAGTTGAGTTGAGATTGAGATTCTTGAGAAACTTCCAGCAGGAGATGCAATCAGTTGCTTCAAGCTGACCCTGAGACATGTCTGAATGGAAACAAGAAGTGAAAGTGTGGTCACGGGGAGTCCTAGGCCTGGATGAGGTGAGTGTGTGGGAAGGAGGAGGTGTGGGCTGTGGATGGACTGTGGCAAACACAGTCATTAAAGGGACATGTGAGAGAGATAGAAGAGGCCCCAGAGAAGAGGAGGAAACCTGGAGCTGCTGTTTGGCATGAAAGCCAAGGGAAGAAGGAGACCCAAGGAGGTGCCAGCCAGCATGGCTCAATGGTACAGAAAGCAAGAAAGATAAAGGTGGCAGAGTCTGCCAAAGAGGTTCCTTGTAGCTGACCTTAAGATGAGCACTTCATCAAAGTAGTTGGTGGTAGGCAGGTTGAGATGGTTTGAAGAATGAAGCTGAAGGGTGCCCATTTCCAAGTGGCCAGACCTGTGGAAAGGGAGATTCCCAGGGGTCAGTGCTGGGAGCAGTCCAAATGCAGTCTTCCCACATGACCTTTACGGTGTTCCTTCTCTCATGTTTCTGGCCACAGGCTGCCTTTTATCTCTGTCCCTGCCCTCTCTCCTCTACTGGTCTGTAAGCTCCTTCAAAGTGGGATCATCATCTGCCTTTTCCCTGTGCCAGTATAGAACTGACTAGACCTACAGGTGATCAGCGGTTGCTTGGGGAGTGAATGAATGATCTGGGTTGAGACCATGAAGCAAGTTCCCTGGCTTGCAGGCTGGTCAGTCAGCAGAGAGGGAGTGAAACTACATTCTGGAAGAAGATGGATGATAGGAAGATGGGTGGCTGAGAATATGGGGAGGTGTGAATTGAGAAACTTAGGGAAAAATAAACACAGCTGACCTCTGAGAAGTTGTTAACATTTTTAGATCCTGACCCCCTTGAAGATGCCATTGTAGATAATGGACACCTGCTTCAGGAAATAAACCACATTCTTGCCCAGTCTGCATGTGACTTTAGGAGTTTCACAGAACCCACAAGGCCCACCATGGACCTGCCCAGTTGGTTCATGGATTCCAAGTCAAGAATGTGCTTCCTTCCAAACATGGAGTGCCTACCAGTTCTCTGACCTTGGGTACATCACTTACCCCCACTGGGCCTCTGTTTCTTTTCTTTTTTTTCTCTTAACTAAAACATTAAGATTTATCTTTTTTTTCCTCTCTCTTACCTAAAACATTAAGATTTAGGGCCTCTGTTTCTTTATGTGTAAGATGAGGAATCATGAGGTGGAGGTGGAGGTGGAGAGCATAAAGACACTAAGAACTTTGCCAGTATCTGGTGCAGGTATTTTACATACCATAAAGATTCTACCCTATTAGTGGGTAAAATTTATCTCCATTTTGAATGTAGAGAGAGACTCAGTTTAGGAAACTTGAAGAAATGTACACATGAGCAAGTAAAGGAGCCAGATTCCACCCGGGTCTCTTTGACTCCTAATCCTGGCTCTTTCCTGTTGACTGTGGGGCCCATTAGGCACGTCTTCCATGTCTGTCTGCTACCCTGGCATGGTTAATGCATTAATGAATGTGAAAACTATTTGGAAACTAGAAAGCACTTATGCAAACAGAAGTTTTCCAATTGGTATCATCACTGCTGGTCACTCTGTATCTTGAAACCCCTTCTTTGGCATCTGTTACATTCCTTTCCCTAGCCTCAGCCTGCCACTTCCTTGTTTCTGTCACCTGTTCCTCCTTCTCCTCCCATCTCCTAAGCGTGGGTTTTCTCTAAGTCTCCACCTCTTGCTTTCTGTTCTTTACTCTCTAAATCCCCTCTTCGTACAACTTCAACCTTTGACCTCCAACCAGGTAACTCTTAAGTCTGTACTCTAGTCCAGAGCCTTATTTCAACCACCTGCTGGGAGTCTGTGGTTCTCAGACCTTACTGTCTATCAGAATCACCTGGAGTGTTTGTCAAAACACAGATTGCTGAGCCCAATTCACAGAGTAATTCTGAAAAGACCTAGGTCAGGGTCAATAAGTATTTTTACAGCATTATTAATATATCATTGATATACAATGAACTGCAAATCTTAAAATAAGCCATTTGATAAGTTTTGACATATGAATGCATCCATGAAAACAACACCATGATCCAATAATGAACACCACCACCATCCCCTCAGAATCCCCTTGTTCTCCTTTGTAATCCCTTCTTTCCTCCCCTCAGCATCCAAACCCATCTCCAGGCAACCATTAACCTGTTTCTGTCACTACAGGTTAATCAGGTTAATTTATATTTTCTAGGATTTTGTGTAAATGAAAACATATCTATGCTATTTATTGTTTCTGGCTTATTCTACTCAGTATAGTTATTTTGAGATTAATCCACATTGTTGCATGTATCAATAGTTCATTCCTTTTTATTACTAAGTAGTTATCTATTGTATGAATATACAACAATTTGTTTTCCTCTTCACCTGTTGATGGACACTTGCGTTGTTTCCAGTTTGGGGCTATTACAAATAAAGCTGCTAAGAATATTCATGTCAAAATCTTTGTACTTTTATTTCTCTTGGGAGGGGAATGGCTAGGCCATATAGACAGTATACGTTTAACTCTATGAGGATTTGCCAGACTGTTTTCCGAACTGGTTGTATCATTTATACACTCACCAACAGTATATGAAATTTCTTTTTTAAAAAATTTATTTTTATTTTTTATTCTTTTGAGAAGGCGTTTCACCATGTTGGCCAGGCTGGTCTTGAACTCCTGACCTTAGGTGATCTGCCCACCTTGGCCTCCCAAAGTGCTGGGATTATAGATGTGAGCCACTGCGCTCAGCCCAGTGTATGAAATTTCAATTGCTTCACATTCTTGTCAACATCTAGTATGGTCAGTTTTAAACTTTAGCCATTCTAGTGGGAGGGAGTGGTATATCTTTGTGGTTTTACTTTGCATTTTCTTAATGAGTAATCATATTAAGTAGCTTTTCAGTTGCTTATGTGCCATTCATTTGTCTTCTTAAGTATCTATTCACATCTTTTGCTTATTTTAAAAATTGAATTGTTGTGTTCATACTTTTTCACTGTGTTCCTTATGTATTCTAGAACACAAGTTCTTCATTGAATATACGTTTTGCAAATAATTTCTCCCTGTATGGGGCTTACTCTTCCTCCCTCCGTTCCTCCCTTTCTTCCTTCCTTCCTCTCTTCCTCCTTCCCTCCCTTCCTTCCTCCCTTCCTCTCTTTCTCACTTTCTTTCTTTTCTTTACTTCTTTCCTTCTTGACAAAATCTTCCTCTGTTGCCCAGGTTGGAGTGCCGTGGCACAATCTCAGCTCAGTGCAACCTCTGCCTCCTGGGTTCCAGTGATTTTCCTGTTTCAGCCTCCTGAGCAGTTGGGACTACAGGCATGCACCACCATGCCCAGCTAATTTTTATATTTTTAGTAGAAATGAGTTTTCACCTTCTTGGCCAGGATGGTCTCAAACTCCTGACCTCAAGTGATCTACTTGCCTTGGCCTCCCAAAGTGCTGGGATTACAGGTGTGAGCCAATGTGCCCAGCCTCCTTTTCATTTTAAAAAACAATATATTTCTTTTGAAGAGCAAACATTTTAACTTTAAATCTAATTTATTGATTCTTTTAATGTTTGTGCTTTTTGGAGTCACATCTTTTTTTTTTTTTTTTTTTTTGAGACAGAGTCTCACTGTGTCTGGAGTGCAGTGGCACAATCTTGGCTCACTGCAGCCACTGTCTTCCAGATTCAAGCAATTCTCCTGTCTCAGCCTCCCAAGTAGCTGGAACTATAGGAGTGTGCCACCACGTCTGGCTAATTTTTTTTATTTTTATTTTTAGTAGAGGTAGGGTTTCACCATGTTGGCCAGGCTGGTCTCAAACTCGTGGCCTCAAGTGATTGGCCTGCCTCAGCTTCCCAAAGTGCAGGGATTACAGGCGTGAGCCATTGCGTCCAGCCTGGCGTCACATTTAAGAAATCTTTCCCAAACCCATCACTAAGATTTTCTCTTATGTTTTCTTATAGACGTTTTATGGTTTTAGCTCTTATATTAGGTCTATGGTACTTTTTGAGTTAATTTTAGTATATGGTGTGAGGTAAGGGTTGATATTTATTTTGTTTTGTTGTGTTTGCACATGTCTATTCAGTTGTTCCAGCATCATTTGTTGAAAAGACTATACATTCTTCATTGAATTCCCTTGGTACTTTTTCAAGAATCAATTGATCATCTATGTGTGGTTTTATTTCTGGACTCTATTCTGTTCCACTGATCTGTTTGTCTGTCTTTATACTAATATCATACTGCATTGCAGTATCTCTTTAAGTCTTAAAATGAGATAGCATAAGCCTTTCAACTTTATTTTTCAAAGTGATTTTGGCTATTCTAGGCCTTTTTCATTTCCATATGCACCTTAGAATCCATTTGTCAAGTTCTACAAATAAAAAAAGTCTGCTGGGATTTTGAGGTTGCATTGAATCTGTAGATCAATTAAGTGATTATTGGCACCTTATCGAGTCTTCCAATGCATGAACATATTTCTCCATTTATTTGGATCTCCTTTACTTTCTCTCAGTAATGTTTTATGGTTTTTAGGATACAGGTCTTGTACATTATTGGTCAAATTAATCCCTATATATTTAATTTTTTATTTTTGAGACAGGCTTACTCTGTCACCCAGGCTGGAATGCAGTGGCCCATTCTTGACTCACTGCAACCTCTGCCTCGCAGGCTCAAGCAATTCTCCTGCCTCAGCCTCCCGAGTAGCTGGGATTATGGGTGTGCACCACCACACCAGGCTAATTTTTATATTTTTAGTAGAGACAGCATTTCACCATGTTGGCCAGGCTGGGCTTAAACTCCTGGCCTCAAGCAATCTGTCCGCTTCCACCTCCCAAAGTGCTGTAATCCGCACCTAGGATTATAAGTGTGAGGCACTGTGCTTGGCCATTATTTAATATTTTTGATGCAGTTATAAATGGAATTTTTAAACATCTCTATTCAATATCCTATCATTTATTACTTTAATATATAGATATACACTCTGTATTTGTTAAAACACACTGATTGCTGGGCCCTAACCCCACAGTTTCTGATTCTGTAGGACTGGCATCTAATCTATAAATTTTCATTTTTAACAAATCCTCAGGTGATGTTGATGCTGTTTGTCTGGAGACCACATTTTGAGAACCATTGACATATATGTTTTGCCTAAACCTTTTGTTCCAAACCAAGCTCATCACCTTGCCTCAGATAAGCTCTTCTATTGATTTCCCTCTTTCCAGAAATGGCCCTACTGTTCACTTCCACGTCCATTGGTCAACTGTCTGATGTTTTCCATTGAAAAATCAATCTATGGTTTACTTTAACACCCTCACGTCCAATCAGCCGCCACTCTAATAATACACTCCTTAAATATGTCTCCCCTATGTTTCCTTCACTTTCTATTGCTTATCTTCATTGCTTCCCTCCTTGACCAGTGACACTGCCTTCTAACTGATCTCTCTGCCTCTTATCTCTTTCTACTGCAGTCTGTTCTCCACACTCCAAGACTAGTCTTTCAAGTCAACAACTTGCATTGTACCTGTCTTCTGCTAAACAATCCACCACAGGGCTCTCACTTCCTACTGAATTAAGTCTAAACTCCTTACTCTGATGTAGCAGAGATTTCCAGTTGCCAATTCAGTATTCATTTTCCTTTTTCTTCTTTGGTAATAGAACTCATATCTTATCTAGTGAAGCAGTATGCCCAGATTTTTAAGAACTTTATTTCTCAGTATCCCTTGCAGATAAGTGCCCATGTGGTTAAGTTCCAACCAATATGTTTTAGATGCCACTTCCTGGAGGATTCTATAAAAGTTCCATAAAGAAGGTAGATAATTGGACAGATTGCCTGTCTTCCCTTTCTTTCTCCTTCCTGCCTGGTGCACTGGAGCTCCACTGGCATCTTGGACTATGAGGCAGCCTTAAAGATAGAAGCACTTGCTGAGGATCTTTGGAGTCGGGGTCCCTGGTGACAGTAGAGCTGCCATACCAATCCCAGATTGTCAAAGTCTGAACTTATTATACTAGAGAAAAATAGACCATTATGTGTCTAAGCTATTGTAATTTAACTGCTTGTAGTCAACTCTAACCCTGACTTACATACCTTACACTCAAAGCTCTAAACAGTAGCCCCAGCATACTCCCCAGCCTCCTTTCATTCTATCCCTTACAAATACACTATGTTCTAGCCAAACTTCACTATTTATTTTCTTTTTTATTATTATAATATTTTAAGTTCTGGGGCTCATGTGCAGATTGTGCAGGTTTATTACATAGGTGTACATGTGCTATGGCGGTGATTTGCTGCATCCATCACCCCATCATCTACATTAGGTATTTATTCTAATGCTATCCCTCCCCATCTCCCACCCCCTGCTATTCCTCCCTTAGCCCCCCACCCCCCACACCAGCCCCAGTGTGTGATATTCCCCTCCCTGTGTCCGTGTATTCTCATTGTTCGACACCTTATGAATGAGAACATGTGGTGTTTGGTTTCCTGTTCTCGTGTCACACTATTTGTTTTCTAAGGAGACAACTTTTACTTTTCTGTCTCTACGTTTTTGCTCATCTCATGCCAATTCTCCATGTCTATCTATTGAAGTGCATCTCAGATGCTCCTTTCTCCAAGAATCCTTCCCTGATTCTTCTACTCAAATGTGATTTCTACTCTTTCTGAGCTCAGAGTATTCTGATTGCATCCTTCTTGGCACTTACAGTCTGCCAGAATTATCATTACTTTGATGCCTATTCTGCTAGATCTCAAGCTCCCCTCATGGTGCCAAGCACAGGGTTAGTGTTCAATAAGGATTTGATACAGTAATACATGAATAAATAAAGGAATGAATGAATAAAAACAGAAAGTGAACATTCTTTTGTGCCTCATCATGTGTATACATTTATCTCAACCCCTCTAAAGAGACAGGTGGAAAAGGTTCCCACAATTGATCAAAGAGAATAGAGAAGCAGTAGGCACAAAGTAAGTAAAGAAGATGCCTGTCTGCAAAGGACAAGGCTCAAAAAGAATTATTACAGTTGGCCCAGCCTGCCTTTTAAGAGCAACAATTAATATTTACTAAGCACTTGCTATGTGCTGACACCATGCAAAGAGATTTAAATGCACTATTTCATTTAACTAATCCACCAACAGCCTATGAAATTGGACTAATTGGGCCAGGCACAGTGGCTTACGCCTGTAATCCCAGCACTTTGAGAGGCCAGGGTAGGTAGATCATGAGATCAAGTGATCAAGACCATCCTGGTCAACATGGTGAAACCCTGTTTCTACTAAAAACACAAAAATTAGCTGGGCATGGTGGTGTACACCTGTAGTCCCAGCTACTTGGGGAGCTGAGGCAGGAGAATCGCTTGAACCCGGGAGGCAGAGGTTGCAGTGAGTCGGGACTGTGCCACTGCTCTCCAGCCTAGCAACATAGCAAGACTCCGTCTCAAAAAATAAAATAAAGAGAAATTGGACTAATCTCTCCCATATTTTGTGTTAGGAGACTGAAGTCTGGAGGGATTGACTAACTTATTCAGGGTTACAGAGCTTGGAAGTGTCAGAGCTGGAATTGGGACAGTCCTATCTGATTCCAAGCCAAGCTCTTAATCGTGATTGAATGTCAAGCTATATGAGACCTGGCTTTCTGTCCCACCTAGTGGTGAGGTCCTGGCTTACAGGAGCCATGACCTGTTTATTTCTGTTCACCCTGCAGAGCCTACATGGTGCCTGCCATGTCCTGAAGGGTCAGCAGAACGATTGGCATAAAAATGATCAAAAAGAGGTTTCCATCCTGAAAAGATGGAGTAGATATACTTTCTCTAGTCCTTCCACTAAGTACAACTAAAAACCCTGGACTTTCCACTAAGTACACCTAAAAACCCTGGACAATATACATAAAGCAAACATAAGAAGGCTCTGAAATATGGAGAGAAGAAGGCAGACCAGCCAGAGACCTTGGAATCTAAGGAACAACATGGTGGTGAGTTTCCTGAGTTTTGTTTTTGCCTCACCGCATGTATCCCAGACCTGGAGCAAAATAAGCCAGCAACCTGGAAATGCTGAGTACAGACCCCACCACACCCCTGCAAAATAAAAGCCTCAACAAAATCCTTCTCCCTCTAGTCAAAGGACTAGAAGGTGGGTAGCCTTGAGAGAATATTTTTAGACAATAACCACTCTACTCCAGTCAAACACTGCAGAAAAACTTGTAGCCCCATCCCCATTCAGACCAGCGAAGGCTGAGTGATTAAGTGGTGAGCCTTAACTTCCACCCTCACCAGGCTGTAGTAAGGCGTGTCAAGTCCCTGCAGAGTATTCAGGAAAGGCCAAGTAGAGAGCTTGGAATATTCATCTCTGTGAGCAGGATCAAGAGTCAGTGGACACCATGTGAGAAGCCTGGACTCTACCCCTACCCAGCAGTGATAAGGCACCCCTTCCTCGACATCACAGAGGAGGCCTAGTAGAGTCAGGAATTTATACACACACCCTTGGTGTCAATAGAGGCCATATGGGTAGCAGTAACAAGTCACTGCTATCCCTTGCAGCTAGGGAGGTATCAGTGGAGACATTGGTGGGGAGCTGGAACTCCTACCCCCATCCAGCAGTTAAAAGAAGGGAGGCCAAGTGGGAAATCTGGACTTCTACCCTACTTTGAAATAATAAGACTGTGATCACCCCCTTCACCTGCTAGAGCAATGTCAGAGGAACCCAGCGAAAAAAGAAAGTTTAGATAAGATCAAGAGTCTCATAAAACATACCCAAAACATCCAAGTTTCAATCAGAAATCACTCATCATACCAAGAACCAGGAAGATCTCAAAATGAATGGAAAAAGACAATCAATAGATGCCAAAGATGTTAGAATTATCTGACAAACATTTTAAAACAACCACCACAAAAATGCTTTAAGATATAACAGTGTGTCATTTGAGTTTCAGAAGAAATGAGAAAGAGAGCAGGGCTGAAAAAGGACTCAAAGAAAGAATGGCAAAATTTCCCTAAATTTGGCAAAAGATATGAATCGACAGATTCAAGAAGTTGTGTGAACCCCAAACAAGACAAATGCAAATCTGCACTAAGACCATCATGTCCAACTTCTGACAATGAAGATGCAGAAAAAGCATCTTAAAAGCAGCAAAAATGAAATGACATCTTACCTATAGGAAAAAGAAATTATAATGATAGTGGATTTCTCATCAAAAACCATAGAGGCCAGAAGAACAAAGTGGTGCCATATTTTTCTGAAATGAAAGAACTGTCAATGTAAAATATCGAGCAAAAATATCTTTCAGAAATGAAAGGGATAGAGGCACTTCGGAAGATAGTTTGGCAGTTTCTCATAAAATTGAACACACCGATACCAGACAATCCGGCAATCACATTCCTTGCTGTGTACCCAAAGGTGTTGAAATACACAAAAACCTGTATCAAATGTTTATGGCAATTTTATTCATAGTGGAAAAAACTTGGAAGTAAACAAGATGTACTTCAGCAGGTGAATGGATAGATAACCTATTGTACATCTAGACAATGAAGTATTATTCAGCATGAAAAAGAAATAAGCGATCAAACTATGAAAAGAGAATTTAATGCATATTATTAAGTGAAAGAAGTCAGTTTGAAAAGGCTACATACTATGAAATTTCAACTATATGACACTCTGGAAAAGGCAAATCTGTAGAGAAAGTGAAAAGATCACTAGTTGCCAAGGGCTTGGGGGAGGGAGGGGTGAATAGGCAGAGCACAGAGAATTTTGAGGGCAGTGAAAATACTCTATATCATACTATAATGGTAGATACATGTCATTATATATTTCTTCAAGCCCATAGAATGTACAATACTAAGAGTGATCTTTAATGAAAATGATGGAATTTTGGTGATAGTGACATATCCATATAGGTTCATCAAAAAAGGGGAAATGGGGGAAAATGAAGACATTCTCAGATGAAGGAAAACTAAGAGAATGCATTACCAGCAGATTCACCCTAAAAAAAGGTGGCTAAAGGAAGTTTTCTAAATAGAAAGCAAATGATAAAAAAGGAATCTTGGAAAATCAGGAAGGAAGAAAGAACACAGTAAGTGAAAATCTGGGTAAATACAATAAATTTTCCTTCTCTTAAACTTCCTAAATTGTGTTTGACTATTGAAGCAAAAATTACAGCACTATCTGACGTATGTAGGGGCACTACGTAAGACAACTATACATAGTGAGGATAAAGGGATGTAAAGGGAGACAAAGTTTCTACAGTTCATTTGAACTAGTAAAATTATAATGACCAATAGACTCTGATAAGCTGTGTGTGTGTGTGTGTGTGTGTGTGTGTGTGTGTGCACACATAGATATGATGTGATATTTAAAGGTACCATTACAAAAGTTATACAAAATGATACACTCAAAAACAATACAGAAAAATAAAAGTAGGATTCTAATAAAAGTAGTACTATGAATAGTTGGAGTTTTCCAGGAGGGCAGGAAAAAGAAAACAAATGAAAAACAGAAAGAACAACAAACAAAAAATAAAGTGGCAGACTTAGGCTCTAATGTATTGAATAATTACATTAAATATAAATGGCCTATGTACATTAAATATAAATGGCCAATCTACTAAAAAACATAGATTGACAGAATTGATTGATATTTATGATCCAATTATATGCTGCCTATAAGAAACTCACTTCAAATGTAACTATATAGGCAGATTGAAAGCAAAAGGATGTAAAAAGATACATCATACAAATGTTAAACAAAATAAGAATGGCTACATTAATATCAGATAAAATCTACCTTAGAGCAAAGAAAATTACCAGAGACAGAGAGGGACATGATTATGTCTATGCACCAAGCAACAGAGTTGCAAAATATGTGAAGCAAAACCTGATAGAACTGAAGGAAGAAACAGGCAAATACATAGTTGAAAACTTCATTATCCCCTAACAGCTGATAGAACTAAATAGATAGAAAACCAAAATAACAATACCACCAACCAATATGATGTTATTGACATTTATAAAGCACTCCATTCAACAATAGCAAAATACACATTTTTTTCCAAGTGCCCATAGGACATATGCCAAGATAGAGCATACGCTGAGTCATTAAACAAACTCAGCAAATTTAAAAGAATTGAAATCATATGGAGTGTGTTCTTTGACCACAAATGGAATTTTTAAAAATTGAATTGATAATAGAAAAATAACAAGAAAATCTTCAAACACTTGGAAACAAAACAACACATTTGTAAATAATCCATGGGTCAAAGAGGTAGTCACAAAGATACACTGAACTGAATAAAAATGATGATACAACATCTCAAAATGTATGGGTAATAGTGAAAGCAGTGGTGACAGGAAAATTTATAGCACCAAAACTGTGCATTAGAAAAGAAGAAAATTTCAAATTAACAATCTAAGCTGCTACCTCAAGAATCTAGAAAAAGAAGAGCAAAGGAAATCCAAAGCAAGCAGAGGAAAGAAACAATAAATACAAGAGCAAAAGTCAACAAAATTGGAAATGTAAAAATAATAGAGAAAATCAGTGAAACAAAGAGCTAGTTTTTTGAAAGATTAATAAAACTAAAAATCCCCTAGCAAGACTGACAAAAAAATAAAGAATGAAGACACAAATTACCAATCAAGTATAAAACAAGAGATATCACTATAGACCCCGCAGACATCAAATGGATAACAGAATACTATGAAAAACTACATGTATGAATACTCACAATTTAGATGAACTGGACAAATTCCTTTAAAAATATAAACTAAAAAATATACACTCTCCCAATAGGAAATAGATAATTTGAATAGCCCTCTAGTAAGGAAATTGAATTCATAACTTAAAAACTCCCCAGTCTTATATGGTTTTACTGGAGAATTCTAACAAATGTTTAAAGAAGAAGGAACAACAACATTATGAAATCTTTTCCAGAAAATAGAAGAAGGAACACTTTCCAATTAATTTTATAAAACTAATATTACCCAGATGCCATCATACAAAGATGATATGAAAAAAAGAAAAAAATAATAGACTTACAGACAAATACTCTTCATGAAAATAAATGTAGAAACACTCAAGAAAATACTAGAATCCAGCAATGCAGAATAAAAATCAGATATTATGAATAGTTGGAGTTTATTCCAAGGATGAAAGGCTGGTCCAATATTCCAAAATCAACTAAAGTACTCTACCCTATTAACAGACTGAAGAAGAGGAATCACATAATCATATCAGTTGATGCAGAAACAGCATTTGACAAAATCGAACTGGAGCAAAGAAGCTGGTGCCATAATACAAGAGAAGGAAATAAGAAGCATGCAGATCAGGCCAGGCACAATGGCTCACACCTGTAATCCCATTACTTGGGGAAGCCGAGGTGGGCAGATCACATGAGGCCAGGAATTCAAGACCAGCCTGGCCAATATGGCAAAACCCTGTCTCTACCAAAAATACAAATTAGTACCTGTAGTCCCAGCTACTTGGGAGATTGAGGCACGAGAATTGCTTGAACCCAGGAGGTGAATGTTGCAGTGATCTGAGATCGTGCTACTGAACTCCAGCTTGGTGAGACTGTTTAAAAAAAGAAAGGAAGAAAGAAAGAAAGAAATACAGATCAGAAAAGAAAACATTATTTTCTACTTAAAAAAATCCAAAGTGGGGAGAGATCCAAGATGGCTGATTACTAGCAGCTCAGGATTGTAGCTCCCAGTGAAAGCACAGAGAACGAGAGGACGCCGCATTTTCAGACGAATTTTTGTTGCTCACAGACCAGGAGATTCCCAGCGGAGGAGCCCCACGGGTCGCTAGTGAGACTCTTGTGGCTAGCGCGGCAGTTTTGCTGGTGCCCCACCGCGGCGGTTCGCGGTGCAGAGTAAACGGGACTGGGTCCCCTTTTTGTCGAAGTTTGGAGCTCTGGGAGGGCAGAGTTGCCTATTCAGCTGATTGAAAAAGGGACTCAAGAAGGAAGCCAGACTGGAGATTCCCGGGCAGAAAAGCACCACGAATCTTAACGCCGCTGTTTTGGCTGGAGCAGTGGGTTGCTCAGATTCCAGCGCTGGGAATCAACAAGTTGGACGTCCACTCAGAGACCTAATTTGAAAGTCGGTTATTACAAAGACGACAGGTGGATAAATTTACAATGATGGGAAGAAACCAGTGCAAAAAGGCTGAGAATACCCAAAATCAGAATGCCTCTCCCTCTACAGGGGATCACAGTTCCTCATCAGCAAGGCCTGCTGGAGAACAAGGCCTGATGGAGAACGCGTGCGTTCCATTAACAGATTTAGGCTTCAGAAGGTGGATAAGAAGAAACTTCTGTGAGTTAAAAGAACATGTTCTAGCCCAATGTAAAGAAACTAAGAACCTTGAAAAAAGGTTTGACGAAACCCTAACAAGAATAGACAATATAGAGAGGAATATAAGTGAATTAATGGAACTGAAGAATACAATACGAGAACGCCGAGAAGTATGCACAGGTTTTAACAGTTGAATTGATCAAGCAGAAGAAAGGATATCAGAGGTCGAAGACCAACTTAATGAGATGAAACGAGAAGACAAGATTAGAGAAGAAAGAGTAAAAAGGAATGAGCAAAGTGTACAGGAAATATGGGACTATGTGAAAAGACCTAATTTACGTTTGATAGGTGTACCTGAATGTCATGAAGAGAATGAATCCAAGCTGGAAAATATTCTTCAGGATATTATTCAGGAAAACTTTCCTAACCTAGTAAGGCAAGAAAATACTCAACTGCAGGTAATACAGAGGACACCACAAAGATATTCCTCAAGTAGAGCAACCCCAAGACACATAATCGTTAGATTCACCAGAGTTGAAAAAAAGAAGAAAATTCTAAGGGCAGCTAGAGAGAAAGGTCAGGTTAACCATAAAGGGAAGGCTATCAGACTCACAGCAGATCTCTCAGCTGAAACCCTACAAACGAAGAAAGTGGGGGTCAATATTCAATATCCTCAAAGAAAAGAATTTTCAACCCAGAATCTCATATCCAGCCAAATTAAGCTTCATAAATGAAGGAAAAATAAAATTTTTCACGAACAAGCAAGCACTCAGAGATTTCATCACCACCAGGCCTGCTTTACAAGAGCTTCTGAAAGAAGCACTATACACAGAAACAACCAGTATCAGTCATCCCAAAAACTTACCAAAAGGTAAAGAGTATCTCCATAATGAAGAATCTATATCAACTAATGGGCAAAATAGCCAGCTAGCATTAAATGACAATATTAAACTCACAAATATCAATATTAATCCTAAATTTAAATGGATTAAATGCACCAAAGACACAGACAGGCAAATTGAATAAAAAGTCAAAACCCATCAGTTCACTGTATCCAGATCCATCTCATAAGCAAGGACAAAGACTCAAAACAAAGAGTTGGTGGAAGACTTACCAATCAAATGGAGAGCAAAAAAACAGAAAACAGGAGTTGTAACTTTCGTCTCTGACAAAATAGACTTTAATAGTAACATAGACTAAAAGAAACAAAGAAGAACATTACATAATGGTAAAAGGATCAATGCAACAACAGGAGTCAATGATCATAAATATATATGCACCCATTATAGGAACACCCAGATACATAAGACAAGTTCTTAATGACTTATAAAGAGACTTGGACTCCCGCACAATAATAGCAGGAGACTTTGACAACACATTGTTAATATTCGACTGATTAACAAGATAGAAAATTAACAGGGACATCTATGATTTGAACTCAGACTTGGAACAAGTAAACTAAGTGAATGTTTATAGAATTCTTCACCTCAGGTCCACAGAACATACATTTTTCTCAGTATCATATTACACCTATTTTGAAAGTGACCACATAATTGAAAGTAAATCACTCTTCAGCATTTGCATAGCATTTCACAGATTTAAATAGAATATTGGTTGGCTGTTTGTTATTTTCTTCCCTTATTCCTTTCTGTCTCTGCTGTTGAGCATAATTATCAGCATAAAAGAAGTTTTTAATACCTATTTTTAGATTGCATTCCAGCCTGGGCAATAGAGCAAGACTCCTGTTCTCTCTCCTCCTTTCTCTTTCTCTTAAAAAAAAAAAAAAATCCAAAGGAATCTACAAAAAAGTTCTAGAACTAAAAAGTGAGTTCAGCCGGGCGTGGTGGCTCACGCCTGTAATCCCAGCACTTTGGGAGGCCGAGGCGGGTGGATCACCAGGTCAAGAGATCGAGACCATCCTGGTCAACATGGTGAAACCCCGTCTCTACTAAAAATACAAAAAATTAGCTGGGCATGGTGGCACATGCCTGTAATCCCAGCTACTCAGGAGGC
>NW_016107386.1:3504101-3507260 GCF_001604975.1 Cebus imitator | reverse complement strand
AAAAAAAAGTGAGTTCAGCAAGTTTGAAGAATACAAGATAAATATACAAAAACATCAGTTGCATTTCTATATACTAGCAATGAACACATGGACACTGAAATTAAAAATCAAATACTATTTACAATCACTCAAAAATAAAATGAAATTCACAGGTGTAAATATAACAAAACATGCAGAACTTGTATGCTGAAAACTGCAAAATGCTGATGAAATAAATCAAAGAAGATCTGATAAATAAATGAAGAGACATACCATATTTACAGATTGGAAGACTTGGCCAAGTGAGGTAGTTCACCCAGCACTTTGGGAATCTGAGAGGGGCGAATCTGAGGGAGGCGGACTGCTTTAGTCTGGAAGTTCAAGACCAGCCTGGGTAATGTGGCAAAACTCCATCTCTACAAAAAAATTACCAAAAAATTAGCCAGACATGGTGACATGCACCTGCAGTCCTAGCTACTCAGGAAGCTGAAGTGGGAGGATCAGCTGAGCCTAAGAGTTCCAGGCTGCAGTGAGCTGTGATCATGCCACTGCACTCCAGCCTGAGTGACAGAGTGAGACGCTGTCAAACAAACAAACAAACAAACAAAAAAAAACAAATTGGAAGACTCAATACAATAAAGATGTTGATTCTTCCCAAGTTGATATACAGGTCTAACAAAATTCCTATGAAAATCACAGCAAGATGTTTTGCAAATATAGATAACTTTATTCTAAAATTTATCTGTTAAAGGCAAAGGAGCTAAAATAGCTAAAAACAGTTTTTAAAAAGAAGGATAAAGCTATAGTAACCAGGCCGGGTACAGTGGCTCATGCCTGTAATCCCAGCACTTTGGGAGGTCGAGGCAGGGAGATCACGAGGTCAGGAGATCGAGACCATCCTGGCCAAACACGGCAAAACCCTATCTCTATTAAAAATACAAAAATTAGCTAGGCGTGGTGGCGTGTGTCTGTAATCCCAGCTACTCCGGAGGCTGAGGCAGGAGAATCGCTTGAACCAGGGAGTCAGAAGTTCCAGTGAGCCAACACCACACCACTGCACTCCAGTCTGGGTGACAGAGCAAAACTCTGTCTCAAACAAAACAAAACAAAACAAAACAAAACAAAAAACAAATGAATCATAGGCTCAAATGCACAAATGTAAAATATTAAATTGTCAAACATTTAGTAAAGAACATAGGCAAAAATCATCAGGATCTAGGACTAGACAAAGAGTTCTTAGAGCTGACCCCACAAGTATGAGCCAGAAATTGGGCGTGTGGTTCGTGCCTGTAATCCCAGTGCTCAGGGAAACCTAGGTGGGAGGATCGCTTGAAGCCAGGAGTTTGAGACTAGCCTTGTCAACATTGTGAGACTCTGTCTCTAAGAAAAAAATGAATGTCATGAAGATAGTGAAGAATTTTTAAAAAATAAAAGCATGATCCATGTAAGGAAAAATGGATAAATTAGACTTTATCAATTTTAATATTTTAGCTCTGTAAAGGACCCTGCTAAGAGGATGAAAAGACAAACTGAGACAGATAAAATATTAGCAAACCACATGTGCAACAAAGAACTAATATCTAGAATGTATGAAGAATATTTAGACGAGGCACAGTGGCTCATACCTGTAATCCCAACAGTTTGCGGGACTGAGGTGGGTGAATTGCTCGAGACCAGCCTGGGCAATATAGTGAGACTTCATCTCTACAAAATATTAAAAAAAATTAGCCCGGCCTGGTGGTGTGCATCTGTAGTACCAGCTACTTGGGAGGCTTGGGTAGGAGGATTGCTTGAGCTTGGGAGGTGAAGGTTACGGTGAGCCATGGTCACGCTCACTGCACTCCAGCTTGGGCAGCAGAGTGAGATCCTCTCTCTCAAAAAACAAAAATAAAAAATTTAAAAAGACCATTTAAGGCTGGGTGCAGTGACTTACCCCTATAATCCCAGTGCTTTGGGAGGCCAAGGCA
The DNA here is from genome assembly GCF_001604975.1 of Cebus imitator. Classification (NCBI taxonomy): domain Eukaryota; kingdom Metazoa; phylum Chordata; class Mammalia; order Primates; family Cebidae; genus Cebus; species Cebus imitator. The sequence goes on along the minus strand of NW_016107386.1, from coordinate 3,505,314 downwards.
GGTGGATCATGAGATCAGGAGTTCAAGACCAGCCTGGCCAAGATGGTGGAACCCCATCTCTACTAAAACTACAAAAAATTAGCCATGCATGGTGGCAGGTGCCTGTTATCCCAGCTACTTGAGAGACTGAGGCAGAGAATTACCTGAACCTGGGAGGCAAGGTCGCAGTGAGCTGAGAACACGCCACTGCAGTCCAGCCTGGGCGACAAAGTGAGACTCCGTCTCAAAAAAAAAAAAAAAAAATTAGAAAAAGACCATTTAAAACTCAGCAGTAAAAACAAAAACCAATAATCCAATTAGAAGATGGGCCAAAGACATGAAGAGACATTTCTCAGAAGAGGATATATACGTACAGAAAATAATCACATGAAAAGGTGTCCAGTAACATTAGCCATTAGTATAATAATAATAATAATAAAAACCCAATGAGATAGCATACACACCTGTCAGTAGTGGGATTGTACCTGTGAATAGCCACTGCACTCCAGCCTACGTAACAGCAAGACCCCACCTCCTAAAAACAGAAAAAGATTAAGTGACAATCCCAAATGCTGGCAATAATGCAGGGAAATGGCCACTGGCACGTTGCTAGTAGGATGTCAAATGGTGTAGTCACTTCGGAAAATAGTTTGGCAGTTTCTTAAAAAAATTAATCGTAGGATCCAGCAAGTGTACTCCTACATGTTTATAATGATATCCTCACAAAACCTGCACACAATTGTTCGTAGCAGCTTTATGAATCATAACCCCAACTGGAAACAATCCTGATATCCCTCCATGGGTGAATGGTGCATGGTGGTACATCCATGCCAAGGAATACTACCAGTCATAAAAAGGAATGAAGTAATGTGTAGGTCACATGTAATGACCTAGATCATTCTTCAGAGATTTATGCTGAGTGAAAAAAGTGTCTCAGAAGGTTGCACATTGGCTGGGCATGGTGGCTCACACCTGTAATCTCAGCACTTTGGGAGGCTGAAGCAAGTGGATCACTTGAGGCCAGGAGTTTGAGGCCAGTCTGGGCAACATGGCAAAACCCCGTCTCTACCAAAAATACAAAAAACTAGCCAGGTGTGGTGGTGCACACCTGTAGTCCTAGCTGCTTGGGAGACTGAGGCACCAGAATTGCTTGAACCCAGGAGGTGAAGGCTGTAGTGAGCCAAGATGGTGCCACTGCACTATAGCCTAGGCGACAGAGTGAGACAGTCTTGGG
>NW_016107386.1:3501270-3503074 GCF_001604975.1 Cebus imitator | reverse complement strand
AAAAAAAAAAAAAAAAAAAAAGAATCAAAAAAGTTTTAAGTAAATGCATGAATGCAAATTCCCAAAAGCATCTGTGATCCTTGAGGCTCCTCTTTAATGCCAGGGAAAACAGCGATTTCCCTTCTAAAACTCTTGGAGATTATGTCAATACTGGGATGTGGGTGTAAGATTACAGGCGTGAGATTACACTTATAATCTCAGCATTTTGGGAGGTCAAGGCAAGAGGATTGCTTGATCCCAGGAGTTCAAGACCAGCCTGGGCAAAAAAGTGAGACCCACATCTCTACCAAAAGAAAAAAAAAATCAAAATATTAGCCAGGCGTGGTGGAGTGTGCGTGTGGTCCCAGCTACCTGGGAGGCTGAGGCGAAAGGATCACTTGATCCCAGGAGGTCGAGGCTGCAGTGAGCCCTGTTTGTGCCACTGCACCCCAGCCTGGGTAAAAGAATGAGACCCTGTCTTTAAAAAAGGTGGGGGTATCTGAAATTAAGGGGACCATTGTACAAAGCTGGAAGGCAAGTCTTAAGTTTTTATGCTGCAGGAAAATTTGAAAGGAGCTATGAGATAGATGTGAGGGAGAGTAGAGCCAGTTTAGGGACCAGCCCATCCAGGAATCCTCTATAGTCATTGCTCTAGTTAGGCTTCCCCTCCCCTCTGCCCCATTAACTTTCAGTATCATACACTAAAATCAATAACTTTCTTATCAGTTTCCCTCTCTAAACCCTATGTTTCTTGAGTGCTGAGATCACTTCAGTTTGCTTTTACATACCATAATTTTTTTTCATTTTAGCTTAAAACAAATAAAGGAATATTTGCTCTCCACTTTGTAGATGTAGGACCAAGACCTTTCTTTGTGTATGAACGTGCTGATTGGCATTTCACCATCATTTTTCTTTTTCTCTCTCTTATTTTTTTGAGATGTAGTCTCACTCTGTCACCCAGGCTGGAGTGCAGTGGCACAGTCTCAATTCACCACAACCTCCGTCTCCTGGGTTCAAGCGATTCTCTTGCCTCAGCCTCCCAAGCCCCTGGAATTATAGGCACCCACCATCATGCCTGGTTAATTTTTGTATTTTTAGTAGAGACAGGGTTTCACCATGTTGGCCAGGCTGGTCTCAAACTCCTGACCTCAGGTGATTCACCTGTCTCAACCTCCCAAAGTGCTGGGATTGCAGGTGTGAGCCACTGAACCCAGCCTCATCTTTCTTTAATGAACTACACCCAGAATGTACTGACTGCCGTTTTCAGCTTTGATTTCTTTAACATGGATTGGGAACTGGAAAGTATTTGAGAAACAATCTGAGTGCAAATTCCTAGATTTTTTTATGATTGTTCCTCATCTTTTCCAGTTGTCTCACCAATACGTAATTTGGCAAGAAAAACTTTAAGCAACTTGCTGTTATGGAATCTTTCCAAACAGCAACATTAGTTTTGCACTCGTATTTTATTGGTTATGTAACATTTAGTTAAATTATATAAGAATAGTATGTGCAGCTGGCATAAACAGGCTGAGTTAAAAACAAATGACTCTGGGTACTCATGCAATTCAACCAAATGGGGGAGCACAAGTGCATGGTGTCCCAGCCTGTGAACGTTTGATGAGCCACGAGTGTTAAGTCAGCATGTGTAACAAAGGATTAATAGCGTCACTTAAGCCAGTGAGCCAGGTAAGTGCAGGTTGTTTTAAAAGTTCTGTTTAATAATATCAGTAAGAATAACTAAAACTTACTGAGTGCTTAGTCTGTGCCAGGCACCATGCTAAATGCTTATATATATAATTTTTTTTTTTTTTTTTTTTTTTTTTTT
>NW_016107386.1:3498083-3499957 GCF_001604975.1 Cebus imitator | reverse complement strand
AAAAAAAAAAAAAAAAAAGGATAGAAAATACTTTGTCCTTAAAACCTTAAAAGAAGTATAATGTAGTAGGAGAGATGGACTGGATCAACACACAAAAATATAAGGATGCTGGGCACGGTGGCTCATGCCTGTACTCCCAGCACTTTGGGAGGCTGAGGCAGGCAGATCATAAAGTCAAGAGATGGAGACCATCCTGGCCAACATGGTGAAACCCTGTCTCTACTAAAAATACAAAAATTAGCTGGGCGTGGTGGCGCATGCCTATAAATCCCAGCTACTTGGGAGGCTGAGGCAGGAGAATCACTTGAACCCAGGAGGCTGAGGTTGCAGTGAGCCAAGATCACACCACTGCACTCCAGCCTGGGTGACAGAGCAAGACTCCATCTCAAAACAAAACAAAACAAAAAATATATATAATATAAATCGATATAAAAATCTCCATATATATATGAAATCTCCATATATATATGTGCAATCTCCATATATAATATGGAGATTTCAGGAAATATGGCAGACTAAGTTGATGTTACATGACATCACTCTCTAGAAATATAAACTTTATAACAATTATATATGATACATTAAAAATATGTAAAATATAACAGTTGAACAGTATACAACCATACAACCACACTTAAAGCAATAAATGAAAGTCCCTAAGTGTCAGAAATGAAAAGAAGACTCACAGCCAGGGTTCTGGGGGGAGGGTGCTCAGAAAGGCCTTAGAGCCAGTAATATGTCACAAGAACTAAAGTTTAACAGTGGTGAAGACTGAAGAGCAGTCCCCAGGCCTCTGTATATCGGGAAGCTGGAACTGAGTTCCCTTCATTAAGTTAGGATCCATGAGTATTGCCTCTCCATGTAACAGGAATTCACAAACTTAACTCACATCAGTAGAGTAGCCTGTCATTTTTCTGGGCCTAAGGATGAAAAAAGAGTCATCTTTGAGAAATTAGAACCCCAAGCCTGTGACAAACATGGGTACGGAGTGCAAGTTTGCACTACCTACAAGCTGTGGTAACCTTAATTCAAGAAAATAATAAATAAACTGGCCCAGAAATGGTGACTAGTTTATTTATTGGTCACCAGTTTATTTATTTATTGCAGTTTGCCTCACTGCAACCCATGAGGTCTCCGCAGAGGCAAACTGGTCATTATATGCCCCTGCCATGGCTAAGGGCATGCAAGTGAGGTCAAGAAATCAAGTCCTGCTGGAGATGAGTTCACAAAGACTACAAACAACAAGGAAATAAGCCACTATAAGAAAGATAATTGGCCAGGCACAGTGACTCACACCTGTAATCTCAGCACTTTGGGAGACTGAGGCAGGAGAATTGCTTGAACCCATGAGTTCATGTTGCCCAGTCTGGGCAATATGGGGAGGCCCTGTCTCTACAAATCATTTAAAAATTATCCAGGCATGCTGGCACATGCCTGTGGTCCTAGCTACTCAAGAGGCTGAAGTGACAGGATCACTCAAGCCAGGGGAGGTTAAGGCTGTAGTGAGCCATGATTGCACCCCTGCACTCCAGCCTGGGTAAAAGAAAGAGAGAGAGAGAGAAAGAGAGAGAGAGAGAGAGAAAGAAAGAAAACAGAGTCAGCAAAAACAATATATTGGAGAATTCAAATAAGTGTATAGATTTAACAAAATATAAAATACTTTAAAATAAATATATTTAAAATGCTCCAAAAAATAAGGGAAAAAATAAAATCCAAAAGGCAAGAATAAAATATAACAGGGAGAGGGGGAAGCAGAGTTGAAAAAGAGCCAAATATGGCCAGGCGCGGTGGCTCAAGCCTGTAATCCCAGCACTTTGGGAGGCCGAGGCAGGTGGATCATGAGGTCAAGAGATCGAGACCATCCTGGTCAACAC
>NW_016107386.1:3495097-3496748 GCF_001604975.1 Cebus imitator | reverse complement strand
TAGTAAATATAAAACACAAAATAAGATGACAGAAGTAAGCCCAAATGCGTGAATCACAATAAATGTAGACATATAAAACTTGCCCATTTACAGAGACTTTCAAATCAGATTAAAAAAAAAAATCTAGGTTGAAGCTATTCACAAAGGACTTGCATAAAACATAAAGCCACAGAAAGGTTGAAAATCAAGATATAGAACAAGATATGCTAGGCAAATATTAACCAAAGGGAAGCTAGGCTAGCAATGTTGATGTCAGACAAGAATTTAAGAGCAAAAGCATTAATAGGGATAAAGCAGGACATTACTTATTGATGAAAGGAGTGATCTAACAAGGAGGTTTACTAATCAGCGTACTGGAGAGATCCTGGCAGAGCTTGAGTCCAGCCAGGGCAGGCTCTTCTGCTATGGCTGTGGAGCCGAGGGACAGCTTCCAGCTCTGACTGCATCTGCACTGACTTGTGCCTGCCTGGATAGGGTGTGCTCACCCCATGTTGTGAACACCAAGACAAGGCATTGCTGGAAGTAAACATGCTATACTTATCATGCACAGCTTATAATTGTTGCACAATTTAGGTACACATTTATTGTAAACTTTTAGAGTTTGAACTTAGCAAAGTCTAAGGGTCAGGAGAAACCACTAACCAGAGTTCCCCAATAGTGGACAAGGGTGACAAACTGGGCTGGGAAAGAAGTGAATCCTCCATGGGGCTCAAAAATATCCAACAGCATGGATGTATCCTGGGTACTTCTCTCAAACTCACTTCTGTGAGTGGAAGGGAACTAAGGGGCTGCTCTGGGATTTGGAGTCAAAGTGGAGAGTTTGATATACAAGGTGGTAGGAAACTGGGCAAGGCTTACCATCCACAGAAGTCCTCACCTCTGAAGCTGGATCAGAATGTGATGCTCCAGCCTCAACCTAACCAGACATCTACAGACACTCAGAATTGTACCTTCTGGACATACCTCCCCTTGGATACTTTTGTACCTCCAAACCTATTACACTGTGATTGATCCACGGGACTTGGCATGTGGCCTTGCTGGTGCCATCCTTCAACTCCAGCCCAACTGCTCTGGGGCCAAGGTCTTGCCCTTTATGATGGAGTTGTTCTTCCCAAGTTTTCATCTGCCCATCTTTTGGAGTTCATGAGTTTATTTCTGTGACATGCATCTGTTGGGGTATGTGTCCAGCATCTTTGGGAGCTACTCTCCCTACCTACAGGAGTGGATTTCCTGGGGCTACATTTGGTCACAGTTGACTGAAACAAGGCCTCACACACAGTGAGCTAATCAAGCTTCTGCTCTTGGGAGTTGGGAATTTGAACTGATGGGACCAGAGACTGGAATGCTTGCAACAGAATCACATTAATAGCATCATGGGCTGGGTGTGCCAGCACTTTGGGAGGCTGAGGCAGGTGGATCACTTGTGGTCAGGAGTTCGAGACCAGCCTGGTCAACATGGTGAAAACCCGTCTCTACTAAAAATATGAAAATTAGCTGGGTGTGGTGGCACATGTCTGTAATCCTAGCTACCTGAGAGGCTGAGGCAGGAGAATCGTTTGAATCTAGGAAGCAGAGGTTATGGTGTGTCGAAATTATGCCACTGTACTGCAGCCTAGGTGACAGAGCAAGATTCTGTCGCTCTGTCAAAAAA
>NW_016107386.1:3490708-3495047 GCF_001604975.1 Cebus imitator | reverse complement strand
AAAAAAAAAAAAAAAAAAAGCATCATGAAGAAGATGGCCAATGGGCTTTGGCTTCTAGAGCTGGAGAGCTGCCGTGGCTTCTGTCCTTTTCAAGCCCAAATGTGTGAGACACTCTTGGATATTCTTAGTATGTATCCCTCTATGCTTAAGCTAGCTCAGGTTACTTTCCATCATTTATTGCTTTACTTAATTTAATTTATTAATTTATTAATTAATTTATTTTTTAGATGGAGTCTTACTCTGTCACCCAGGCTGGAGTGCAGTGGTGCAATCTTGGCTCATGTAACCTCCGCCTCCCAGGTTCCAGTGATTCTCCTGCCTTGGCCTCCTGAGTAGCTGGGACTATAGGCGCTTGCCACCATGCCTAGCTAATTTTTTGTATTTTTAGTAGAGATGGGGTTTCACCATGTTAGCCAGGGTGGTCTTGATCTCCTGACCTTGTGATCTGCTTACCTCAGCCTCCCAAAATGCTGAGATTACAGGCATGAGCCACCACACCCGGCCATTTATTGCTTTATTAACATAGCTTAGTTAAGGAAGAAAATCTTCAGTAGAAAGGATCTTCTCCTAGCAATTCATATATCTGCTAATTCAGGAGCTCTGGTTCATGGTGGCCCAAGGGTTCCAATAATGGTGGTAGGTCAGCACACCCAAGAGCAGACACTGAACCTACCTGTCATTAGTTGGGTAGGACTGTCTTGTCTCATGCCAGATGAGTAGCTGGAAAGCTCTGACCTTGGCTTTCCCTGCCTAGCAGGTATCTGGGACTTTTACTAGACCAGAGCAAGGAGCTACACCAAAGGGTCCCATTAACAATGTTGGACCAGGCAACTGGTAAACTACTCTAGGATCAAAATCGTGTTGTGAGAACCATCCAGGGAATCAGAGCAAGAATTCAGAATAAATTTTTAGTATTCTGGAGCTGCATCCAGAGGGCAGGAGACACTGAAGACACTGGCCATACTTGATCCTGTATGGTGGAATTCCTTGTGGACTTTCAGTGCACCTGATTCTGCATTCTTTCTGTATTCTCCATGTGCCATGGTTTACCTGCTCCTGAGGGTGGTATTCCTCAGAGACCATGGATATATCTGATCCGGCAGGTGGTTTTCCAGGAAGCCATTTCTGTATCTGGTTATATGGGGTAGAGTCCCTTATAGACCATAGGGCTACCTGGCCCTGTGGGGAGGATCCCTGGGGTAACAGGTGTGCTTAGACTGCTGTTTGATGGCACTGCCTGGATGGGCACGGTATCCCCAGGGACTGTAGTCATGCCTAGTTCTAACCAGCATGGCTTCCCCATTCTTATCAAGACATTCTATATGGGAACATTTTTTAACTTTTTGAGTCAAGAGTTTCACTCTTGTTGCCCAGGCTGAAGTGCAATGATGCCATCTCGGTTCACCACAACCTCTGCCTCCCAGGTTCAAGCAATTCTCCTGCCTCAGCCTCCCAAGTAGCTGGGATTATAGGCATGCGCCACCATGCCCAGCTAATTTTGTATTTTTAGTAGAAACAGATTTCTCCTTGTTGATCAGGCTGGTCTTGAACTCCTGACCTCAGGTGCTCTGCCCACCTCGGCCTCCCAAAGTGCTGGGATTACAGGCATGAGCTCCTGCGCCCAGCCTGGAACAGTCTCTCTTATTAAAAATAAAGAACACTACAGAAAACTGCCAACTAATAAAGGTAGAAGTAATTACAGAGTTAGAAAATACATTATGTTGTAACCATTGTAGTCATAATTGATCCAGGCAATATTATCAGTGGATGCTAAAGCCACTGACCAATAGATGCTTAGAGGACAGGACATTCGGCTGGGCATGGTGGCTCATGTCTGTAATCCCAGCACTTTGAGAGGCTGAGGTGGGTTGATCACCTGAGGTCAGGAGTTCAAGACCAGCCTGATCGACATGGTGAAACCCCATCTCTACTACAAAAAAAATTAGCCAGGCATAGTGGTGGGTGCCTGTAATCCCAGCTACTCAGGAGGCCGAGGCAGGAGAACCACTTGAACATAGGAGGTGGTGGTTTCAGTGAGTCAAGATCATGCCATTGCACTCCAGCCTGGGTGACAAGAGCAAAACTCTGTCTCAAAAGAGAGAGAGAGAGAGAGAGAGAGAGAGAGAGAGAGAGAGAGAGAGAGAGACAGACAGAACAGGATATTCACACAGTGTCAAAGTTCCCCCACAGATCATGTATTAATTCTAAAGGGGAAAGGACACCTTTACAATGAATAAATCTAGATACTACCTTAAAAATGATCGCCAGTATGGAAGAAACTGACATCATGTGTCCCTGATGGGATGTGCTGAGACGGACACGTCACTGACATGTATCCCAGCCCAGAATGTTTAGCCTGAACTTTGTCATGAGGAAACATCAGACAAGTCTAAATTGCAGGACATTCTGCCTGGATTTTCCAAAACTACTAAGTTCATGCAAAAAAAAAAAAAAAAATACCTGAAGAACTACTTCAGAACAAAGGAGATTCAAGAGACAAAAGAGACAAAATAAATAAATGCAATGCAAGATCTTGGAATGGGGTTGAGGGTAGCTATAAAGGGCATTATTGGGATAATTGAAGGGCTTTGAATATGATTTCTATATCAGATAATTGTTAACATTTTCTGAAAGTGATCATTGCACTGTGCAGTATAGAAGAATGACTTTGTTCTTAACAGACATGCTGAAGAATTTAGGAGTGAAACATCCTATATCAACAACTAACACAAATGTTTCAGAAAGAGAAAGGGAGAGACAGAACAACCGGGAAATAGTTACAAAGTGGCAAATATGCGGCAGAGTATATGGGAGTTCACTGAGACAATGAACAATCCTGTAGGTTTAAAATGTTTCTAAATAAAAATTTGGGGAATATAAACAATTTGAAAGTGAATCCAACAACCTCTAATGAAGTAATAGATTTAGTCAATGATAGTAAATGGCTGCAAAATCATGAGAGGGAAAGCTGGTGGAGGGGAAAGAGCTGAAGGGAATTTTGTAATGGTTGGATCGGGTCGACAGCAATGGAACCCACTGATTAGTCTTAATATTATGAAAAGAAAGACAACAAGAAATTATGAGGTTCTGGCATGCTGCAATAGGAAGGTCACACCACCTGTAAAATATTCTTGCCACAAAAAAAAAAAAAAAAAAAAATCAATCCTAACGCCAAACAACTCTAGAAGCTACCAATTTAAAGGGAGAGAGAAACATGTTAAAAGATACCACAGGGTTGCAACTGGCAAAACCCAAAATGAACAAAATTCCATGGAACAAATGGCCCACAGTTTCTTTACTAAATTTCAAGAAGGGAAAATAAATAAATAAATAAAAAGAAAGAAAGTGTAAACTATGGAATAAAAGAAACCTAAGAGCCACATCAACTGCACACAATTTGTGGATCTTGAACAGAATCCAATTCAGGGAAATCTGAACACCAAATCGTTATCTGATGAGAGTAAGAGATTATAGTTAATTTTTATTAGGTGAGATGATAGTGTTGTGGTTATGTTAAGAGTCCTTAACTTTAGGTCGGGCACAGTGGCTCATGCCTGTAATCCCAGCGCTTTGGGAGGCCAAGGTGGGTGGATCACAAGGTCAGGAGATCGAGACCATCCTGGCTAACATGTTGAAGTGAAATCCCATCTCTATTAAAAATACAAAAAATTATTCAGGCGTGGTGGCACACGCCTGTGGTCCCAGCTACTCTGGAGGCTGAGGCAGGAGAATCGCTAGAATCTGGGAGGTGGAGGTTGCAGTGAACCGAGATAGTGCCACTGCACTCCAGCCTGGGTGACAGAGCGAGACTCCTTCTAAAACAAAGCAAAACAAAACAAAACAGAGTCCTTAGCTTGAACTTTTTGGAAATATATATTGAAATATGTATGGATGAACTGATTTGAAACATGTGATTTGCTTCCAAATAATCCTGGGGGAGAGTGCAGGGAGATACAGATAATTAAGGTCAGCTATGTGTTCATAATTGTTGAAGCTAGGTGATAAGTCTATGGAAGGTGTTTTATTTTTTTTTTTTGTAATATATTTATAATTCTTCAGAATTAAAAAAGCTTTTAAAAATAAATCAATCTAAGTCACTTCTATATTTTCCCAATATATTCTCTTGAGGTAGGTTCTTCATTGTTGGAAAGAATGGCTGTCCCCTCACAAGTAGGGCATATGCGAGGTCAGAGAGGGAACCCCACGGGGAGGGTGAAATCCAGGGTCGCTGTGGACATCCAAATCTTCTTCTAAGTGGAGCGCTGCTTATCCTGGGAGGGTTCTGTCTTGTGTTTTTCTTTTTCTTTTTTTTTTTTTTTTTTTTTTTTTTTTTTTTTTT